>NC_064616.1:619678154-619981185 GCF_023898315.1 Schistocerca nitens | reverse complement strand
AGCACTGCAGCCATTGGGGAAGAATGCTGTTCAACACGTCCTCCATGGACGTACGCAAAGCACACATGAGCATCAGCCATCGATGTAAACCACTTTGCGGTCCGGTACTCGTCAAGAATCGAGAGGAAATGGCAGCGGAGAACCGCAGGGTTAACTGTGTCCTCAGGGCCATGTGGAAGGTCCAGTCGAAGCTGCAGCCTAGGTGTACACCATGGAGGTGCACGTGAATGGACCTCAAGTATAGGTGGTAAAGGCAAGGACTCCAGTTCAGAAAGAAGGGATCGGATACAACCTGCAATTGGAAGCCCTGACCTGGGCCACCAATGCGGGAGATGAACTGTCATGGACGGGAAAAGGAGATGGCGATTCGGATGTGCAGGAGAACTATGACAGCATGCTATGTAACTGGCCAGTAGTTGTGCATGCCTAACCTGCAATGGAGGCACTCCAGTTTCCACAAGGATGCTGGTCACCGGACTCGTCTTACAACCTCCTGTCGCTAGGCGAATGCCACAGTGGTGCACTGGGTTGAGTAAAAGCAACAATGAGGGTGCCGCTGAACCATAAAACAGACTCCCATAGTCAAGGCGGGATTGAACAAGGGATCTGTAGAGCTGCAGCGGCGTAGAGCTATCTGCACTCCAGTTGGTGTTCCTCAGGCAGTGGAGGGTATTGAGGTGATGCCAGCACTTCCGCTTAAGCTGACGAAGGTGAGGAAGCCAAGTCAATCGGTCGTCGAAAACCAGTCCTAAGTATCGATATGCCTCCACTACAGTGAGTGGATCATCATTAAGGTAAATTTCTGGTTATAGACGAACGGTACGACACCGACAGAAGTGCATAACACATGACTTTGTGGCCAAAAACTGGAAACCGTGGGCTAGAGCCCACGACTGCGCCTTGTGGATTGCTCCCTGTAGACGCTGCTGAGCAACACCAGTACTGGTGGAGCAGTATGAAATGCAGAGTCGTCTGCAAACCGAGAAGGTGAGACGGATGGCCCTACACCTGCTGCTAGACCATTAATGGCCACTAAAAATAGAGATACACAAAAAGAGAGCCCTGCGGGACCCCATTCTCCTGCATATGGGGGGAACTATGGGAGGCACCAACTTGGACACAGAAAGTACAAAACGAAAGGAAATTCTGGATAAAAATCGGGAGTGGGTCTCTGAGACCCCACTCGTATAATGTGGCAAGGATAGGATGTTGCCAGGTCGTGTCATACACTTCCCGTAAATAAAAAAAGATGGCAACCAGGCATTGGCATCTGGAAAAGGCTGTTCGGATGGTAGTCTCTCGGGGCACAAGATTATCAGTGGTAGAGCGACCCTGGTGGAAGCTGCCCTGACATGGAGTCAGTAGGCAACATGACTCAAGGACCCAACCCAACAGCCAACACACCATATGTTCCAGCAGCTTACAAAGAACATTGGTGAGGCTCATGGGGCAATAGCTATCCACATCAAGTTGGCTTTTACCGGGTTTGAGCACCGGAATGATGGTGCTCTCCCACCATTGCGATGGAAAGATGCCATTGCACCAGATCCAGTTGAAGCTGACGAGGAGATGTCGCTTGTAGTCAGATAAGAGACGTTTAATCATCTGACTGTGGATCCGATCTGGTCCAGGAGCTGTGTCGGGGCAATGTGCAAGCGCACTGAGGAGCTCCCACTCTGTAAATGGGGCGTTATAGGGTTCACTGTGGTGTGAACTTTCCCTTCCAGCGGCCGTTTGAGAGTGCGAAAGGCTGGGGAGGTAATTCTCCAATGCAGAGGCTCAAGCATAGTGCTCAGCAAACTGCTCGGCAATCATGTTTGCATTAGTAGACAACACGCCATTTATGTTAACATCGGGAACACCTGTTGTGGTCTGGTACCCGAAAACATGTCTGATCTTTGTCCAGGCTTGGGAAGCCGACATATGGCACCCAATGGTCAAGACATATATCTCCCTACACTCTTGCATCTGTCGTTTCATAAATTGGCGAACGAGAGCAGGGAGCCATTTAAAGGCTATGAAGTGCTCCAGGGAAGATTATGCCACTTATGCCACTGTAGAGCTCGCTGACACTCCTTAATTGTCTCAGCAACTTCCGGCGACCACCAAGGGACTATCTTCCGCTGGGGTTTCCCTAAAAAGCAAGGGATCGCATTTTCTGCCACAGAAACGATTGTTGTAGTCACCTGCTCAACCATCTCATCAATGTTCACGTGTGGGGGAGATTCAACAGTGATAACAGAGGTGTAAGTTTCCCAGTCCACCTTGTTTAAAGCCCATCTGGGCAGGCGTCCATGGGCCTGACACTGGGGCAATGAGAGGAAGCTGGGTAAGTGGTCACTACTACACAGGTCGTCATGTGCTCTCCAGCGGATAGATGGGAGAAATCACTGGGCGAGTAGCTACCTTGAGCCACACTAAAATGTGTGGCAGCCCCAGTATTTAAGAGGCCGAGGTCGAATTAAGACAGTAAAGTTTCGACATCTCTGCCTCGACAAGCAAGCACAGTGCCACCCCACAACGGGTTATGGGCATTAAAATCTCCCAAAAGTAGGAAAGATTCAGGGAATTTATCAATCAGTGTAATTAATACATTCAGGGGTACTGCACCATCTGGAGGAAGATATACATTGCAGACAGTTATTTCCTACGCTGTCCTTATTCTGACAGCCACAGCTCCAAGAGGGGTTTGAAGGGGCACAATTTCACTACAGAATGAGTTTAGGACATAAACGCAAACTCCACCTAACACTCGATTATAGTCACTATGGTTCCTGTAATATCCCTTATAGCTGCAGAGCGCAATGCAGAAAGCAGGTGTAAAGCTTAACAGTTGCCGTAGCTCAGCCAGGTGGTGGAGAAAACCGCTGCAATTCCACTGGAGGATGACATCATTGTGAGACTGGGAAGGCATGGAACATTCAATGGGGCAGTTTATGCCTCAGGGTCACCTGCTGCCACCAACGTTTTCCCGAGCAGTCTACATCCATTGTGTCTGAGGGTCCAGCGAGATGTAGCTCTTCAGCGGACACCAGAATCTCCACCTCATCCGCAGATGTAGAGCTTGGAGGTAGCAGTGGTGTGGGTGCCATCGCAATTCCCTTGGTCCTGGGGACCTTCTTTTTTGATTTCTCTCACTGTTCCTTGGGTTTCCCTGGCGGGAGGACTTCACTGATTCAGTCTCTGAGACTGAGGATGAGTGTGAAGCCCTGTGACCAGCTGCTTTTGGCTCTTCAGCCACTGGCGGTTGTCATCTTTCCCACTAGCAGAAACCTGGGAAGGGAGTGACCAAAGGGACCCCTTCCTAGCAAGAGCAGCTGAATAAGTTGTACACTTCTCTGGCTTAGAAGTGGGGACGGACGTCCCTGATGATTGGGGGAGGGGGAGGAGGAGGGGGGGGGGTGATGCTGCTGAAGTAGGTGGTGTAGGAGCAACAGGGAGGGAAGTGCCCCCCCCCCCCCCATCAATAGGGCAGGTGTAGTCTTCTGGCTCTGAGAGGTGACTGGAGTTGGCAGAGCTGATGGGGCTAGAACTGTTGTAGCAGCGGCGTAAGACGATGTGCGTACAGGACGTAGGCGTTCAAATTTCCTCTTGGCATCAGTCTAGGTCAATCAGTCCAGGGTCTTGTACTCCATGATTTTCCTTTCTTTCTGGAGAATCCAGCACTCTGGCGAGCAAGGTGAATGGTGCTCTCCACAGATGACACAGATGGGAGGCAGGGCACATGGAGTATTGGGATGTGATGGGTGTCCACAATCTCAACATGTGATGCTGGAAGTATAGCAGGAAGACAAATGACTAAACTTCCAACATTTAAAGCACCGCATTGGGGTAGGGATATAGGGTTTTACATCACAGCGGTAGACCACCACCTTGACCTTCTCGGGCAATTTATCACCCTCGAAGGCGAAGATGAAGGCACAAGTGGTAACCTGATGATTCCTCGGACTCGGACCACAGTCGACACACCGAATGAAATTTAAACCTTGCCGCTCTAAATTGGCGCGCAGCCCATTATCAAACTGCAAAAGAAGGTCCCTGTGAAATATGATACCCTGGACCATATTTAAGTTCTTATGGGGCGTGATGGTTACAGAACCCCCCCCCCCCCCCCAGCTTGTCACAAGCAAGTAAACCCCATGACCGGGCAGAGGATGCTGTTTTGATCAAGACTGACCCAGATCTCATTTTGGACAAGCCCTCCAGCTCCCCAAACTTGTCCTCTAAATGCTCAACAAAAAACTGAGGCTTCATCGTCATGAAAGTTTCCCTATTAGCTCTCGAACATACATGGTACCGGAGCGAGTAAGAGCCGCTGCCATCCTTAGCTTGACATTCCTCCCATGGTGTTGCCAGTGAGGGGAACAATTTGGGATCGTACTTCTGTGCATTGAACTGAACCCATGAATGCTTAGAGATTGCTTGTGTTTGACCACCAGCAAGAGATGATGTACTACGCTTCATCGCGTGTCATCCACCCTGCTGCCACTGACTCCGACCACGGAACCTCCCCAGGAGTGCCACCCAACCGCAGCAAAAACCACCTGGCAGGATGGCCATTACTGGGAGTCCCAATGCCCCAGGGGGATGGCCATCTACCCCTGGGCATACGTGGGGAGTTAACGGCGCAGGCATCAGCAGAGCGATCCCCATGTGGTCAGGGGGCTACAACCAACAGGATACATGGTGGCCCCACCACAATGGACTGGCTACCATGATGGATATCAGGTGCAACCAAGCAAACAAGTCCATTATCATCATCAGTGTGGAAAACGATACTGCACAGTTGATGGAAAAATGTGCACCCAGGAGGGTAACCTCACCCAACAGTTGGAGAATGAGCAAAGTGCAGATCCACGTCGACGAAGGATGCGATAGATCTCAGCGCATGATGGACATGATGCGTCATGTAAGGCGCCCTTCCCCAATTGGCTCGCTCTTCGGGAACATTTTGGAAAATGGAGGTCAAATCCTACAGAGGACCATCACGAAGACCGAAATGTGTGAGACTCCTTTTAGTCGCCTCTTACAACATGCAGCAATACCTCGGGCCTATTCTAACCCCCAGACCTGCAGGGGGTGGAAAATAATGACTGACACCACACCTGTAAACCATGACCTTTACCTTCTCAGGTAAAATGTTGCAGTCAAAGGCTAGGTTAAAAGCTCCAGTGTCCACTCTTTTATCCTTGGGTCCCATTCACATGTGGAGAACAAAATAGACTCAATGCCGTGCCAGATTAGTATGCAAATCTTCAGTAGTTTGTAATGTTATGTTCCAATGGAAGATAACACCTTGAATTCTATTGAACTTGTTGTGAGGAGAAATTGTGACTGGTCTATCTCCTACCTTGACACAGGCCTGAAACGCGATTGATTGGTGTGCAATCCCCAAACTGATCTTCAATATTTTCAACAAAAAACGGTGGTTTCCTTGCAGCAAAAGATCCACAGTCAGTTTGAGAACAAAACAAGAACTCAGCAAACTGTCCACATGCATTTCTCCTTACCTGCCTCTCATCTTGAGGCACGATCAAAGACATACCATAGAATTGTAAACCTCTGCATTAAAATCACTGTTCCTGACTGTTGAGATGGCTGTGTTGGCACAGGCACTGTTAAGTTTGATCCATTTCGTGGCAGATCAACCACCCTGATGCCACTCACTCTGATCAGAGGCTCTCCTTGTGGGCACCACCCCACCAAGACGAAGGCCACCTGGCACAGTAGCCGTTGCCTGAGTCCCATTACCCCAATGTTGATAAGCACCAACTCCCTGGCAGACACTGTGTGGTTACAGCTCAGGTACTGGCAGTGTCATCCCTGTGTTGCCAAGGGGCTACCACTGAGAGGGTACATGACAACCTCACCATGGCAGACTGACTAACATGCTGCATTCTGGATAGAGAAGTAGAGCCACTTGATTGGTGGGTGCAAATGATAACAGCACACAGTGGAGAATTAATCTACCACAGTAAGGTGTCCTTCCCCAAATGGCCCACACTTCTGTAAAATTTGGAAATTGGAGGTTAAATCCAAAATCAGGACCAGAATTTAAAAAGGGAAAGAGGTGAGGGAATAAGCGAAACACTCGAAACCTTCAGAAGACAAAAGAACAGTCATAATACCAAGATAAAACCCACGACCAAATACAGAAACGCCTATTAGTCACCTCTTATGACAGGTCAGGAAGGACAGGCAAAGACGGGCCACAGGTGAACTGTCAATTTTAGCATCCCCAGCACTGCACGGAAGGGGAGGAGGGGGGGGGGGGGGGGTTACTGTGACACAGTCATTGGTTACTTTTCTGTTACACACTAATTCTTTTATGATCTTAAGCTAACAGCTCAGTACATTTATTGTGAACTTTGACTATCTTGGTCAAGGAAGTCATTTACAATCAGGTTTTCATTTAAATTATTGAAAGTAATTGGATCTAAAACAAAGATGCCAATTATTTTTGCACTAGGACATTGAACTGTCATTGGTGATTGTACTGTGGGAAATAACACAAAGTTGGAAAACAACTTTAGATGTCTTAAATCGATAGTATCAAAGAGAAAATCAATATTAAAGTCTCCTGTTAAATCCACATCACATTATTAAATTATTTGATGGAACTTGAGGTATTTCTTGCAGATAACTTTTAAACTGTCAATACTACTGCTCTGTACATTTCTATTCAAACTGTTGTGGCACAGCGTGGCAGAATTTTTAAACACAATATTCACTAATCTGCAGCACCCAGTACTTGACACCAAATTTTGTATACATACCTCATCCCTACTTTTCTAGCAGATGTTTCAATTGCAGCAACATTTACGAGCAGCTCTGTCTTTAGAAAATTTGCCCATAAGATTTCCTGGAAGCATCAGAATTCACTGGGATAGGATGCCTATTGGTTTGATAAGATGGGATGCAACTGAAATCTAGCTACCCAAGCTGCTTATTACCAAAACAACTCAGATGCAGACCATGTCATGTATGATACAACCAACTGATGTGTGTTTTATCAACCACATTTTTCTGTAAATGGCCTTATCCCCTAAGTAACTCACTGATCTCTATTGTAACACTGCCCACAGAACACCGCAGCCAAGGCTTGCCATGACATTCAAATAGCAACACACTCTGCATCCTAATGTGAGGCACATTCTCAGTGGTGTCCCAGATATCATCCTCCACTGGGTAAGTAAAGCTGTGATAGAGAATGGTGCCTGAACCTCCGAGGGTTCATTCCTAAGACTACTATATTACCTTGCCACTGGATCATGTTTGTCTTATTAACACTTTTCTTTCAAACTTCACCTCACATCTTATGTCCTGTACTAGAGACTGCGTCTATGTTTACTGACTTAGCAAGTTGCTACTTGCATTGAGGAGGAGTGAGGTTCAAAAACCAATCTAGCCATCCACTCCAAACTACAGCTCTATCTATCGACCCCATGCTGACGGGATGCTACAGCCTCATTTTTAAAAAGAACCCAACAGTTGAGAAAAATTCTTGGGCTGTTGGAATTCTTTTATTCAATCTTCAAATCACTGTAGGGTCTTTCCATGATTACAGATGTAACATTTGTGCAAGTATTAACATAAGAATAAAAATATTTAAAAAGCAGACAGATCTGAATATGAAAGATACAGCAAAGGTTTGATGATGTGAGCTATGTTTATTTGCCATGAAACAAAGGAACAGGAAGTGTGACAGACTTAAGAAAACCTCCACTTTTAGCATCTGTTGGACCTTATTAATCTATTTGGCTGACTTTATCACAATCCAGTCTTCTGATCTAGCCCTAATGTTACTGCCGGAATCTGCTGTACATAGTTTTGCACTGTCAAACCAGTTCAGCTTTAAAATTAGCTGTTCTTTTATACACTATTGTGTATCAATAGCGGTAATCAGTACATTGCCAAGACTGACCAACATCATACTTCGAATCAGCTGTACCACAACATACCACATAATTATGATGTTGAAATGCCTCACCAACAACTTCCTTTCCTAGTGATTTCACTGGTTTTCCACACTTTTCAGTCTGACAGTAAAATCTATGCCAATTATTACCCTGCACATAATTTGTTCAATGAAATATAATGCTGAGATTTGAATATGATTATTTTGCCACAAGTGCAGTAGAGGACCTTTAAATTAAAAATCTTACAAATGTAACTATTTACAGCCCTCAGATACCATAAGTAAAGCATCTTGAGTCTTCAGCTATACATGTGCAACTTTATTTCCCAGACAGTTTCATTTATTACAAACATCATCACTGGAAGAAAATCTGTACACTGGATAACATTAACATCACACTAAAGTTAGTTTTATTGTTTGTATGCATTTCATCGCGACATTTATTTATACAGATCATTTGATCACACCCTGTTTGATCTTAATGTTGTTTAGATTTTTCACTGTACAGGTTTTCCTGCAGTGATGGTGCTTGTAATAAGTGAAACCGGTTGAGAAAGTGACACATGTACAGCAGAAGGCTCAAGATTCTTTATTTCCAAGATCTTTAAATTCTCAAACATATTAAACTGATAAATACTGAAACAGTTAGATGATCTAAAAGACACATATAGGAAACTTAACTTTTGCATTACTCACTGGTCAGAACCAAGGATGCACGGCTACTATGATCCTCAATGTAGATTACCACCTACAGCCAGTTGCCCAAAGGCCATTTTCCTACAGTTATGCCAACAATCACTTCTTCCAACTTCCCCACACTCTTCCCATACTATGTCCACCTTGCTCATTGCACCATAGAGAGAATCTTACTGTGCCTTATCTCTCTCAATGACTTTACGTACTTTACAATTGCTCTTCCAAACCAAATCCATCACCTCTTCCCCAATAAAGATGGTAATCTACATCCTTATTCATAATTACTAGCTCTTTTATGGTTGAATTTACATATCTACAAGCATACCTGTGGATGTTAATGTGGTCCTCTTCTGTGCCAAAGTTTTAATGGACCACTTAACAACCTATCTCACCTAACCATGAGCAAAACCCCCTATACAGTTCCAGTTTGTTGAATAGAGCATCTTAATCTGAAACCATGGTGATTCCTAACAGTTTTCCACAAATATGTTGATCCTGGTCCTCTACCCATCATCCCATCTTCCTCAATGTTTGAGGTTTGACCCTCTAATGGTTCCAAAAGAAAACTGTTCACATCAAACATACCTGTCATAAATAATATACCCCAACAAAAACCTTCACCCGTTCCGCCCAAAATGTTTTGTTTTCTGCAGAGTCAGTGCCCATTGATGTGAAATTTGTAGTGCTAAGTTATGTCTGTGCAAATGGACCAGAAATATTGCCAAGGCCCTCACAGATAATGAGTGTTTTCCACATCTAGTCCACACTTTCCCTTAACATACAGACCTATTCTCTTTAAACACTGCAAACCAACCACTGACCAGCACTCCCACCGAACAATGATATATGCAGCCACTGAAAGATTTCTGGTCTAAATTTAAACATTGAGAACAGCATAAGTCTCAATTAACTTATTCAAAACTCATGGTGTGCACTGAAATAACAAGGGTGAAGATGCCATGGCTACTGAAATGATAAAAGCTGTTCTGACAACAAGTGAAGTAAACAGGATCCCAATACCCCTGCCAGAAGTGGAAAGCTTAGAAGACCCAAACATACCTGCATGAACTACGAAACAATCAACAGGAACACTACCACAAATGACAGGTGCAGCAACAGCGATCTTAGAACCTCAAAATGTAGCAATCAAACCTACAACTACCGCCCCCCGCACTCATCAGCAGCAGTGTCAAAAACTTCATCTGCTGTTGACCTCCCATCAGCAGCTCAAGACCTTTCATCAGCATTAATTCCCCCACAATCTTTAGTAGTGCAAGACCTTTCACCACTGGATGGGTCTCCACCACCAGCAGCAGTAACAGAGGCAAGTAGAAGCAGCACAAGGAACTCTCAACTCCACAGGACTTTTAGTACTCTGCCTCAGTTCCAAGATTAACTTAAGTCAGAAACCTGCTAGTACGCATCCTATGATCTATAATTGCAATTTATAACAAAACAGTGATACCACAACAAAAAGTTTAGGAAATGACAAAACTTGTCATTTTTCACCAGGAAACAAGAAAGAAACAAAGAAGAAACAAACTGGACCAGTTGCCTGTCTGCATTAGCAACAGCAATGCAATAAACAATGACGATCTATTATGTTTTACTGAACAGCATTTGAATGAAAGGGCTGAAATGAAGCATTTATATAAGTACAGCTTATTACACTAGGAATACAATGCATAAAGGCGGAGTAATAATGTATGTTAAAAATAATATTGCATATAAGTCTAGAGATGTAAAAAAATTACTGTGTTTATCAACATTTTGTGGCTTGTTGCATTAACTCCACGATAACACACTGCCTATTTATGTGATTACCATTTACTGAACTCCCTCAGGAAAGCTTAGTATATTCCTGAAGCAAGTACAATCACTTTTAACTCATCTGTTCTCAAAAACCAAAGAAATAATCATGCTTGGTGACTTTAATGAAAATTTTCTTACTTGTAATAATGATAGAACAGTTTCTGAGAATGTAAAGAGTTTTTTTTCAATCTGAGGGCAGTTGTTACTTTCCCACAAGAGTGACAAAGGACTGCACAAGCCTGATTGGCAATATTTTTGTAGACAGTAACAGAATTGATAACATAATTGTAACACAAATCTTAAATGGCCTTTCTGACTATGCTGGCCAGCTGTTAAAAATGCATGATGCAAGCCCTGAGAACAAGAGTAGTTTTAACAACAGATCTTTTAGACTAATCAACAGTGAGAATCTGTAAACCTTCAGCAAACATTTGCAGCATTGGAATGGGGCACAGTATATAAGCCTAAAAAATGTCAATGATAAATTTAACCTGTTCCTCAATGACTTTGTTACCCTTTTTGAAGCTGTTATTTCCTTAGAGAACTTCAAAAAGTACCAACCTTAGTGATTATAGGAGACAGTGGCTTACTAAGGGAATCAAAACACCCGGTAAAACAGAAACAATGCTTTATGTTTTACTTGGAAATTCTAACAAACCTCAGGACAGGGAGCACTACAAATTATACTGTAGCGCTCCAAAGTATGTAATTAAAAAATCCACCAGCATATTTATTAAATCTGAAATTGACAGATAAATAATAAACTGTCTGGCATGTGGTCAAAAGGGAGACAGGAAAATTTTCGGAATATACAGACAGTATCAAAGTGTGTCATAATGAAAGCATGGTTGATGAAAGAGATATAGTTGCCAACATCTTTAACAACTATTTTTTGACAGTAGCAGATCAAATTGGGAAGCCACAAACCTACTTCAAAAAGCAGTGCAGAACAAAATTTGTCAGATGCATGTACCCTATATTACAACTGATGATTCTGAGAAGGTAAGGAGCCAAATGAAAAATAAAAATTCCTTTGTTGCGGATAACAGAGCTACGAAAGTCTCGAGCACTGCTGCACATTTATTCTTAAGTTCATGGTCACATATTTAATGAGTCTATAAGTCAAGATACTGTCCCTAATAGACTCAAGTATGCAATTGTTAAACCACTGTTCAGAAAAAGTGATCAAGCCGAGGTTTTCAACTACCAATCAGTTTCATTGCAAAAAGAAACTTACGTTCAAGAGAATCACAGATCACATTAATAAATATAACATCCATAATAAAGATCAGTTTGCATTCCAAAAGAGTTTTTGAACTGGACATGCCATATTCTCATTTGTCAACCACCTCCTCGAACCCATAAATAATAAAATGTCACCAGCTGGAATCTTTTGTGACCTGTCTGAAGCATAAACCTGTAGATAACAAAATTCTGCTTATGAAGGCTGAGCACTATGGCTTATATGGTAAAGCAGAGATGTGGCTCAAGTCATATCTATAGAACAGAAGGCACCAGGTAGTATTGCATAACTCTGCAATGGCACCTGCCTGCTCTAGCTGGGACACAGTGAAATGTGGAGTACCACAGGGCTCGGTGCTCGGTCCGTTACTTTTCCTAATCTTTATAAATGATCTGTCATGGCGTGGGATACATGGTCTGTCCCTCAATGTTAAACAAGATGCAATTCATTCAGATTCATACAGCAAACAAAAAACTGAAAAACACTTAAATGAATTGCGGTAACAAACTTTCAAATTCTTGGGATTGCACATTAATAACAATCTAAACTGATCAGTTCATATCATCAAAGTATGTAAAAGGCAGAAATTGGGCAGTATTTGCTTTTTGCTCAATTTCACATGTTCGTGACTTGGAAACAATCATAGCTATATACTTTGACATGTTCTACAACCTAGCAATACACTCCCATCAGGGATCCATGGAACTCTAAAATAAATAAATAAATAAATAAAATAAATGAGAAGTACCTAAAAAACCTTTTGTGTTTAGTTGATAGAGGAGCAGGAGCGTGAGATCTGTGCCCTTCAGGTGCAGTTACAACGTGCAAAGCAGGAACTAGATAGGTTGAGGATGGTGAAAGGTGGTGGGGAATGGGAACTGGCAGTTGGCAAGAAGGTAGCTAGGAGGAGATGGTATTCAGACAGTTACACTTTGTGTATATGCAATAGATTTGAGCAAATTTCAGTGGTGCCAGTTGGGTCTATCTGTAGATTTGGTTTCACTAGGCATGGCCTGCACCTCAATAGGTGTGGGAAGGAGAGGTTGGCAAAGCTTGCCAGCTGGGGTGGCCGAGCGGTTCTAGGCGCTACAGTCTGGAACTGCGCGACCGCTATGGTCGCAGGTTCGAATCCTGCCTCGGGCATGGATTTGTGTGATGTCCTAAGTTCTAGGGGACTGATGACCTCAGATGTTTTCAGAGCCATTTGAACCATTTGGCAAAGCTTATAGGTGACAGTTAAGTGGGTGGTGGTGGGATCACTCGTGGAAAAATTCCTGTAGTAGATGATTTTACACTGCACCTTTTTTAAATTGAAGTCAGCTGATAGGTATACCTGCTCAAAGGAAGTCCCTCTAACTAAGGCCCACTGTCAGAGGACGTCATGTTTCCAAGTAGAGAAGGAATTAGCCTATTTCATCAAGATATAAGAGGTATTAGAGATAAAGTTAGTGAACTGCTTATATAAGCTGACTTCAAAATTATTGGTATGTCAGAGCATCACTTTAATAATTTGACAATTCAGAGGTTTCCATTAACAGGATACAGATTAGCTGGCTGTTTTTTTTTTCAAGGAGTTCCTTGCGGAGTGGGGGAGTGGCTGTGTACATAAAAAACAGTATTCCATTTCAGTCCACAGATGTATCACAGCACTGCACTAAACAGATATTTGAATGTTGTGCAGGGGCAGGTGAAAATAATGAAAATAGACCCGTAATTGTTGTTGTTTATAGGTCCCCTAACTCTGACTTCAGAGCATTTCTACTCAAGCTAGAGAGGGTTCTTGATTCACTTTGTAGGTAGTACCAGAAATTAGTTATATGTGGTGACTTCAATATAAATTTTGTATATGATGGTGCAAGGAAAACGAAATTTGGTAGATCTCCTACATTCATATGATCTGATGCAGACTGTGTTTTTTTTCAACTAGGGTGCAGGGAAACAGTAGCACAGCCATAGGCAATATTTTTGTTCATTCTTCATTACTGGATGGGCATTCTGTTAGTAAAAGGGTGAATGGCCTTTCAGACCATGATGCACAAATTTTAACACTAAAAGGCTTTTTGTACTCAAACAAATGTAATATGTAATTGCAAACTATTTAGGAAAGTTAATCCAACACCAAAAGAGAGTTTATATCAAAATATTAGAAGCAGTCAAAATCAAGCTACAGTAGCCCATTACAGACAGTATTGTAAGGTGCTTAAAAACGTTATTAGGAAGGCAAAGAGTACGTGGTATGCAAATAAAATAGCTAATTCACAGGATAAAATTAAAACCATATGGTCAGTTGTGAAGGCAGTGTCTGGTCGGCAGCACAAGGTCGGCAATATAAAGTCAGATCATAGTAAAAATATTTCTGTTTCTAATAAATCAGATACATGTACAGTATTTAACAATCTTTTCTGAGCATTGCTGGTGAACTAAATAAAAATTTAGTTTCTACACCCAATCATATATCTTTCTTGACAAATGCCTTTCCAATATTGATGACAAATATTCCTCTGTGATACAGACAAGGGGGAGAGTGAGTCAGTAATTAAATCACTGAAGACTAAGGACTCTCATGGATATGATAGAGCGCCTACCACAATATTAAAGTACTCTGGTGCACAAGTTAGCCCTGTACTTAGCCATATTTATAATATTTATTTTAGGAATCATCAGTTTCCTGAACGATTAAAGTGCTCAGTAGTAAAGCCACTTTATAAAAAGGGAGGAAGGGATAATGTAGATAATTAACTATTTCTACTCCATCAGTGTTTGCTAAAGTTGGATAATTGATCATTTTATATCACACAATTTGCTATCAGATGTACAGTTTGGCTTTAGAAGTCATAACAACTGAAAATGCTATGTTCTGTCTTGTCTGTGAGGTACTGGATGGGTTAAACAAAAGGTTTTGAAGACTAGGCATATGTTTTGATTTAACTAAGGCGTTTGATTGTGTTGATCACAGAATATTGCTCCAGAAATTGGACCATTATGGAATACTGGGAGTAGCTCACAACTGGTTCACATCTTACTTTAGCAACAGACAGCAGTCAGTCATCATTCACAATATTGAGATTGGCTGTGATGTGGGGTCTGATTGGCGTACGGTCAAGTGGGGGGGGGTGCCCACGGGATCAGTGTTGGGGCCACTCCTGTTCCTTATTTATATGAATGATATGCCCTCTGGTATTATGAGTAGCTCTAAAATATTTCTGTTTGCTGATGACACTAGTGTGGTAGTAAAGGATGTTGTGTGTAACATTGGCCCAGCTTCAAATAGTGCAGTTTGGGACATTAGTTCATGGCTTGTAGAAAATAAACTAATGCTAAATCACAGTAAGACAGTTTTTACAGTTTCTAACACACAATTCAACAAAACTTGACGTTTTAATTTCACAAAATGGGCATATGATTAGTGAAACCGAACAGTTCAAAGTTCTAGGTGTTCAGAGAGATAGTAAGTTGTTGTGGAAAGCCCACGTTCAGGATCTTCTTCAAAGACAATACTGCCATTTTTACTATTCGAACAGTATCTGAAGTGAGTGATCGTTCTACACAAAAACTAGTCTACTTTGCTTATTTTCATTCGCTTATGTTGTATGGTATTATATTTTGGGATAACTCTTCCCATTTTAAAAGGATATTTTTGGTTCAGAAATGGGCAGTTCAGGCAATAAGTGATGCAAATTTATGGACCTCTTGTAGACACCCGTTCAGGAGTCTGGGTATTTTGACATTTCTCTCTCTCTCTCCCTCTCTCTCTCTTTTATACATATATTTCCCTTGCTGTCATTTCTTGTTAACAATATTAGATTATTCCCAAGAATACGCAGCTTTCACTCAGTTAATACTCGGCAGAAATCCAATCTGCATTTGGATCAGACTTCCTTAAGCCTTGTGCAGAAAGGTGTACATTATTCTGTTACATCCATTTTCAAAAAGCTACCACTCGAATTCAAAAATCTTTGCTGTAGCCCACGCGCTTTCAAATTGAAACTGAAGTGTTTGCTGAGGTGTCACTCCTATTCTGTCGAGGAGTTCCTTGAAAAATTAAGCTTATTCTTTTTGTATTGTTGATTGTGTTTGCTTAAACTTATAGATTGACATTTTTTGGGTTCATAAACATTTTATTTTTATCTATTATTTCTTTTATGTTGTAATTTGATGTACTGATACGTTCCATGACCCTGGAGATCTGCCTCCTCCTAGCTGCCTTCTTGCCACCTGGCAACAGCCACTCCCCTACCTGCAAGGAACTCCTTGAAAAAACAGCCAGCTAATCTGTATCCTGTTAATGGAAACCTCTGAATTGTCAAATTATTTAAGTGGTGCTCTGATATACCAATAATTTTGAAGTCAGCTTATATAAGCAGTTCACTAACTTTATCTCTAATACCTCTTATATCTTGATGAAATAGGCTAATTCCTTCTCTACTTGGGGGGGGGGGGGGGGGCAAAAAAACACTGTACGTCTATGTTACCTATGTTCAGTTACACCAGTAGTACTAACAATAGCAGTCTTTAAATTCTCTGTCTACTAAGAAAGCAACTACTTGTATTAACACCACTACACCACAGCTAATACAAATACCAACAAAACTTCACAAAATTATTAGCTAAAACCAAAAAATTCAAGCAGCCACTGGAACACTCAACAAAGTTAAAACACTGAATGAAAATTTTAGTGAACTATTTCACTAGAAGCAACAAGAAATGTCAGCTGAAAACTAAAGCACGAAATTTACTAAACGACTTCAACGCACAGAAAACTGTAAAAAACACAGCTTGTGAACTTTTCCAAAAGTTTATTAAATCGTTATTTTGCCACAAACAGCATGAAACACTGCTAAAAACTATTACATTTAATAACTGTATAATAGTGCACAAATAACTTTCTCAGTATTTAAATTTCCTGAAGACTGAAGCTCTTATGGATTTAGAATGCAACATTTGTGCGAAACTCAGCTCGTCCTTTTCTCACATTATACCCAGTGAACCATGGATGAAGGGCAACTAGCAGATTCTATATTCCTAGATTTCAGGAAATTAATTGTTACCATGTCCCACTGCAGACTGTTGTTGAAGGTATGAGTATATGGAATACGTTCCCACAGTAAAAGGGTCTCATTACGTAATAGAAGGCAGTACATTGTGCTCGACAGCGAGTGTTCAGAGACAAGGCTATCATCAGGTGTGTCCCAGGGAAGTGTGATAGGCATAAATAGGCATAATGTTGCAAAGCAATATTAAACAGAATGAGCATGGAAGGATGGTAGTAAGGAAGGTGTATGGTTGCCTTCAGTTTAATGGGAGAGTTTTAGGAAAGTATTGTTCGTCTGTAGAGAAGACTGCACATAGAACACTAGTATGACACAGTCTTGGGTATTGCTCTAGTGCTTGGGATCCCCACCAGGCCAGATTACAGGAAGACATCAAAGCAGTTTAGAGCCGGGCTGGTAGATTTGTTACTGGTAAGTTCGATCCACATTTGATTACTATGGATATGCTTCGTGAACTCAAATGGGAATTCCTAGAGGGAAGATGGCGTTCTTTTCATGAAAGACTATTGAGAAAATGTAGAGAACCAGCATCTGAAACTGACTACAGAATAATTCTGTTGCTGCCAATGTACATTTCACTTAGTACCATAAAGATACAGAAATTAGAGCCTGTATGGAGGCATAAAGATAGTCATTTTTCCCTCTCACTATTTGCAAGCGAAACAGGAAAGGACATGACTAGTAGTGGTATAAGGTACCCTCTGCCATGCATCGTACAGTCACTTGTGGAATATGTATGTAGATGTAGATGTAGATGTTAGACTTGCTTCCCTCCACAAGCCAGGGCATTTGTTAAATTCCACTGAAGGCATCGAAATGGTGCAGTCGGTGGATGGAATCTTATTTTTCAACAGATTGGATAGTACCTTATCTGGTCTAGACAAAGTACTGTGAGCCACTGACAGAACGGTTTCCTATTCCCATCACTATGTAACTTGATGTAAAATTGAACTAGTATTTCTCAAACAGTTCCACAATGTTAACAGAATGCTAATGTCTGGTTGGCAGAGTTGGTAAACTCAAAAAATTTTCTGCCAATCCTGGGCTATTGTTTTCTAGAATGACACTTACGATGATGGATGGATTGATTGATTTAAGGGACCAAACTCCTCTCATCCTGGGAGCATCAAATCAATCAAATTCTTGCAATGTAAGAAACTAGATGGACAGCCAAAACACCTATGTTTGTGTATCTGGGATGAGAATGGTAGAATGGAACAACAAAGCCAACTATGAAACAAAACTGAAGTATCATAGGGTCATGGGTAAAGGGGGGGGGGGTGGAAGAGTACAATTATCTCACAGACAACTGCCAAAGGTCCTCCAGTGTACGTCCATGGCAAAATGTACATCTCATCTTCCACATCCAACTGGCAGACAATCTTTACAGAAGACCAGGCCAAGAGTGAGGTCAATAAAATGGTGGAGTAATTAAGAGAACACTCTTAGATTGAAACAATGAAGGATACAGACAGATAAACAGATTAAAAGATGGGATCAAGCCTACCCCTGCAATAGCAGGTGAAAAGCCACCCCATACCAGGAGCCTGCAGGATCATATATTCTGACCTTCAACCAATATTGCACATGCTGCACTGTCAAAGTGTAAAATTATGTTTGTTGCTTGGGCGTTATCAGCTAAAGTTGAGGGTAATGAGACAACTAGCTTCAGTGTTTGTCTTCTCACAGTAAAAACAAGTCATTCTATTAAAATGTACATCACTGACTTATAAAAAAAACACCAATTGCACTATAGTGGAAGAGCAATTTGAGAATGTATTCATGGGTCAGTTTAGTGTGGCCAATGCAGAGTCAGCAAAATATTTTAGATTCTAGATAGTTGATCAATCATTTTCCTACGATAAGGTGAAGAGGCAGTGTAAAGTCTCGTCTGCCACTTCTGCTTCAGATTGTGTATATGAAGCAGCCATGTTAGCTTAGCATAAAAAACTTGCCACAGTCATTTGGTTCTACCACATCATTATGCAAATAAAGATACAATGCAATTAAAAAGAAAAAGAATATGAGATTTGAGCTTTCTTATTTTTTATTTTACATATGTAGTTACATAGAACTAAACTGAAGCGTACTGGTAGATCTTCATGGTCATGGAACAAGCTAGTACATTAAATTAATATAGATAAAATAAACTGTAGATGAATTCTAAGCAGATAAAAAGATGTGAGTATATATTACCACAATCAACAATATAACCCAAGAATTCGCTTAATTTTATTCTAGGAACTCCTTGATAGAATATGAATGATCCAGATGGAAATTCTTCAGTTTAGATATTTGAGTGTGTGATGATTATTACTAAGATTTTTTTTTAATTTTTATGGTAGCTTACTGAAAATGGATGGAGCAGAATACTGCACAGCTTTCTGCACAAGACACAAGGAGATGTGATCCAAATGCAGCATTGATTTCTGCCTAGTATTAACTGAGTGGAAGCTGCTAATTCTCAGGAATAAGCTCATACGGTTAACAAATGACATTAATGAAATTATATATTGTGAGACCAATGTCAGAATTCCTAGACTCCTGAACACAAGCCGACAAGAGGTTCTCGAACTAACATCACATACTGCTCGAACTGCCAATTTCTAAACCAAAAATAATCTTTGCAAATGGAAAGAGTTACTCCAGAATATGTTGTATGTTGTAAGTAAATAACCAAGATAGAATAATTTTCTCGTTAAATATAGCAGCATTCAGTTCCTGAACAAGATCCTTAACATGGCAATGACAGTTTACTATCTATATGGACACCTAAAATTTGGATTGTTCAGACTAAATGATCATGTGCCCATGTCAGTTTTAGTTAAATTGTGTGTTAGAAATTGTAAAAACTGAGTCTTACTAGGTTTTAACACCATTCTATTTTCTACATGCCATGAATTAGGGTGTTGAACCGTGATATTTGATACATCGCCTATGTTGCATTCCAACATCCTTTACTACCAAGCTAGTGACACCAGAAAACAAAGAAATCTAGAATCACCTACCCAAACTCTGCAGTAATATTTTGTGACCCACACGAACAAATGCTTTAATTGAAGCAAAGAAGATGCCCAGTGTTTGCAACTTTTTGTTCAATCCCTCCAGTGCCTCACCAAAAAGGAGAATGTAGTGTTTTCAGTTGCTAAGCCTCTTCTGAGACAAAACTGTATGTTTGACAGCAAATTACGTGAACTGAAATTATCAATTACCCTTATATATACACAGCCTCTTCAATACATTTTGCAAACACCAATGGCATAAAAACAAGTCTAAAATTATTTACATTATCCCTTTCTCTTTTTATTATTATTATTATTATTATTATTATTATTATTATTATTATTGTTATTTATTATTATAATTATAAAGCAGTTTTGCTACTGAGCACTTTAATTGTACAGGAAACTGACCATTATTAAAGGAAAATTACAAATGTGGCTAAGTATTAGCCTAACACATGCAGCACAGTGCTTTAGTATCCTGCTAGATACCCTGTCAAATCTGTGAGAGTTCTTATTCATCAGTGATTTAATTATTGACTCAATCTCCCCCTTGTCAGTATCATAGAGATGTATTTCAGACAGAAGTGTTGCAGAGCCATTTGTTGAGTTAGTTATACGAAACCCTGTGGAAGTAAGTTCTTGCTTAATTCACCGGCTACATTCAGAAAGTGATTGTTAAATACTGCACATATATAGGGTGGCAATTATTGGACTATTTGGAATAAAATCATAACTTCTGTTCAGTTTGCATTAGGACAGTCAAACTGCACAGTTGGCTGCGGGGCATGATGGGAATTAGTGCGCGCTGTATGGTTTGGTTTAGCGACTGAGCCCACTTTCATTTGGATGGGTTCATCAAAATGCAAAACTGGAGCATTTGGGGGACTGGCAATCCACATTTCATGATCTAGAAGTCTCTTCACTCTCAACTGGGGACTGTGGTGTTCAATGTGCACTAACGGATCGGTGCGATATTCCTTGTGGTACGGTGACTACCAAACGGAACATGAAGGTTTTGGAAGATGATTTCATCCCCATTATCCAAAGTGACCCTGATTTTGACAAGATGTCATTTACGCAAAATGGAGCTCGACCCCATTGAAGCAGGAGACTGATGTCCGAGAGGAGTACTTTGGGGCCATATTCTGACTCTGGAATACACAGAGGCCACTGGCATGAGCCTCAATTGGCCGCCATATTCTCCAGATCTGAACACATTTGATTCCTTTTTGTGGGGCTATATTAAAGACAAGGTGTACAGCAGTAACCCCAAAACCACCGCTGAGCTGAAAACAGCCATTCAGGAAGTTACCGACAGCATCGATGTTCCGACACTTTAGCGGGTCGTGCAGAATTTCGCTATTCCTCTGCACTACATTATCGCCAATGATAGCAAGCATATCGAATATGTCATAACCTAAATCCAAATATCTGTAATGACGTTCCCACTTTGAACAAAATGTGTGCATGCCATAGTTTGTAACTAATTTACATTTTTTTCCCATATAGTTCAATAATTGTCACCCTGTACGTCTGACTCATCAGTAAAAAAAATATTTTTATTACATACTGATTTCATACCCTCATCCTTGTGCTGTTGGCCAGACACTTCCTTCAAGAATGACCACACGGTTTTAATTTTTTCCTGAGAATTAGCTACTCCATTTGTATACCACACACCTTCCTAGTGACATTTTTAAGTAACTTACAGTACTCCAGAATGAAATTGTCACTCTGCAGCAGAGTGTGCGCTGATGTGAAACTTCCTGGCAGATTAAAACTGTGTGCTGGACTGAGACTCGAACTTGGGACCTTTGCCTTTCATGGGCAAGTACTGTATCATCTGAGCTACCCAAGCACAACTCACGACCCATCCTCACAGCTTTAATTCCTCATCTCTTATCTTCCAAACTTCCTTTCTTCCAGGAGTGCTAATTCTGCAAGGTTCACAGGAGAGCTTCTGTGAAGTTTGGAAGGTAGGAGACAAGGTACTGGCAGAATTAAAGCTGTGAGGATAGGTCATGAGTCGTGCTTGGGTAGCTCAGATCGTAGAGCACTTGCAGGAGAAAGACGAAGGTCCCGAGTTCGACTCTAGGTCCGGCAAACAGTTTTAATCTGCCAGGAAGTTTCAACTTACAGTACTATCTGAAATAGACTACTGCAGCTTGATTGTTACTTTCCCTAACTTTTTGATATAATTCCCTCTTTGTTCTACATGATATCGTCATCCCATCAATCAACCATCCGGGTCGCCTGTTAGTGCCAGTATCCCATTTTAAATGTTCTAATGGAAAGTAACTTTCAAAAAGCATTAGAAATGTGTTTAAGAAATCATATTTATCATCTCTATTGGGGGGGGTTTATTACTATCTGAAAGCCCATTTATCCTTTTACTACCAGAATGTCGCCCTACAAATGAATAATGAACAATGATTTTGTCTATAGTTGTGCTACTGTTCCCCTGCATTCTGATTGGAAAGAACACAATATGCATCAGATAATATGAATTTAAGAGACCTTCCAACATCTTTTGCTTCGCACAGTCACTTTTAAAATTAATATTAAAGTCACCACACAACCACTAATTTTTGGTACTTTCTATGAACTGAATGAAGAACTCTCTCTAGCTTGTACAGAAACATCCTGAAATCAGAGTTAGTGGACCTATAGATAACTATAATTAAAAGTGTAATTTCACTAAATTCAACTGCTCCTGCCAAACATTCAGTGACCTGGTCAGTGCAGTGCTTTGATACACAATAAATCCAAAAGCAATACCTTTTTTCATGTACATGGCCCCTCTCCCACTCTGCAAAGAGCCCACTGAAAAATAGTCAGCAATTCTGTATCCCGGTACTGGAAGCCTCTGAATTGACACATTGTCTAAGTGGTGTTCTGACATACCGATAATGCCAGAGTCAGTATCAACAAGCAGACAAGAAGTCCATTAACTTTATCTCTAATGGCTCTTATATTTTGATGAACTGTGCTAATTCCTTCATTAATTAGATATCTGACTTTTTTTTTAAGGTGGTGCCTGTGCCAGACTTCCCTTAAGCTGTGATACCTATCAGCTGACTTAAATCTAGAAACATCAATTACAACAGAAATTTTTCTACGAGTGAATCTATTCCCCCCTCCCCCCACTACACTGTCATCTATAAGCTTTGTCAACCTCCTTTCCCATACCTACTGAGATGCAGGCTATGCCTACTGAAGTCAGTTACATCGATAGACGCAGGTAGCACCACTGCAGTATGAGCCACAGCCTCCACCATCAGTCCCTCCTCAAGCACTACATTAAACATGCCTAACAGCTGTATTAAGACGAGCCCAATCGTGATGCCGAAACTGCCTCATGAGGTGTACATTTAGGGCACCAGTTTGAGCAGCTACACTATGTGATCAAAAGTATCCGGACACTCCCAAAAACATACATTTTTCATACTAGGTGCATTGTGCTGCCACTTACTGCCAGGTACTCCATATCAGTGACATCAGTAGTTACTAGACATCGTGAGAGAGCAGAATGAGGCACTCCTCGGAACTCATGGACTTCGAACATGGTCAGGTTACTGGGTGTCGCTTGTGAGATTTGCACACTTCTAAACATCCCTAGGTCCAATTTTCCCAATGTGATAGCAAAGTGGAAACTTGAAGGGACACGTACAGCACAAAAGCGTATAGGCTGACCTCGTCTGTTGACTGAGACTGCCGACAGTTCAAGAGGGTCGTAATGTGTAATAGGCAGAGTCTATCCAGACCATCACACAGGAATTCCAAACTGCGTCAGAATCCACTGCAAGTATTATGACAGGTGGGAGGTGAGAAAACTTGGATTTCATGGTTGAGTGGCTGCTCATAAGCCAAACATCACGCCAGTAAATGTCAAATGATGCCTCGCTTGGTGTAAAAACTGTAAACATTGGCCAACTGAACAGTGGAATAATGTTGTGTGGAGTGAAGAATCACGGTACACAACGTGCCGATCCAATGTCAGTGTGTGGGTATGGTGAATGGGCGCAAACGTCATCTGCCAGCACGTATAGTGCCAACAGTAAAATTTGGAGGCGGTGGTGTTACGGTGTGGTTGTGTTTTTTCATGGAGGGGGCTAGTACCTCTTGTTGTTTTGCATGGCACTATCGCAGCACAGGCCTACACTGATGTTTTAAGCACCTTCTTGCTTCCCATTGTCGAAGAGCAATTCGGGGATGACGATTGCACCTTTCAGCACAATCGTGCACCTGTTCATAATGCATGGCCTGTGGCATAGTGGTTACACGACAATAACATCCCTGTAACGGACTGGCCTGCACAGATTCCTGACCTGAATCCTATAAAACACCTTTGGGACGTTTTGGAACGCCGACTTCATGCCAGGCCTCACTGACTGACATCGATATCCCTCCTCAGTGCAGCACTCTGTGAAGAATGGGCTGCCATTCCCCAAGAAACCTTCCAGCACCTGACAATGTGTGCCTGCAAGAGTGGAAGCTGTCATCAAGGCTAAGGGTGGGCCAACACCATATTGAATTACAGCATTACCGATGGAGGGCACCACGAACTATTCAGTCATTTTCAGCTAGGTGTCCAGATACTTTTCATCACATAGTGTATCTTTTTTAGGTCACCACCTACGTCATACTTCATGTCCCTATCGAGACTTATTCCCAGCTCCTCACAAGCACTATCTGATCCTCCTCCATAAAATTTCTACATAACTCCCCTGTGTTATCAGTCACCTGAGACAACCCTGCACAAGGCTTACAATGGTGGTGACCTGGTACTCACTCCAACACTTCCTTCAACAGGTGGCCCACACTTCTGCAATGACAACTACCTGAACAGCAACAGCATCGTCTTCTTTCTATATAAAGTTACAACTGACTTAGGCTTCTTAACTCTTGAGTCTGGTGCTTTTTTCGTACACCTACAGCTGCAAGAGACTCCTCTCATCTAAGCTCTGACAGCTGGTGAAATCTGCTGATCATACACCAGTTCCCATTCCCCCACCTTCTTCCTCTTCTTCATCCTACCTAGAAGTAAATGATGTAGCATCTGCTCATGTATGTGATCACATCCTAGATTCATAATATGGCAGTTTGCCTAGGCACAGAAGTTTCCATTCATTTTCGGGTCACTGCCCACTTCTGAGGACAACTCCATTCTTGGGATCACAAGATGTGAAGTTTACTTTAGTGGCCATGTACTATTGTGGAAGAAATGGCAACATCACTTACAGGCATTTGCATTTTGCAACTGACACTGTTGGACTTCCAAGTGAAGTACAACATAGCACACATCTGCCATGGTCTTTCTTCTTTTAAATACACTAACATTTCTCCAACCTTCTGTTTCTGAGTAAGAATTTTTACTAGCTATTTGAAATGGATAGCACAAGACACTTTCATGATGCAGCATCTGGAGAGGTCACATACTTGCGTTGACAGCAATGTTTCAGCAGCATCTTAAAATCAAAGAAGTCAGTTGTATGTATTGGAAATACATGAAATGGTGCATAGCTTTAGCTGGCAACAATCTTGTTTAACACTTGTGGAACCAAGGCCTTGCAGACCTTTCTTCATTTCTCCGTAAGTGCAAAATCTGTCACAGCTCACAAAGCTGTGCCCACTCACCAAAAACTTGTGCATTATCTATTCAAACTATTCCATAAGACCTCTCTGTGATTTGACGCACTCAGTCTTGGGACATGCAACATTGTACCAAGAACACAACAGCACTGACAATACAGAAAAGCAAAGGCACTTTGGACTTTTCCATTATCATTCTTCAAATGTAATCAATCTCTATTTCCTGCCAAAAGAAATAATTAGAAGCAACAATTCACATTGGCTAGCATACACTGCCACCCAACTGGCTACAACCAATATCAACACATAATGCAAGAGCTGCTAAAAAAAATAAGTGCACTTGAGCTGTAAACTAGTTTACTTCTGCATATTCCCATTCACTAATGATGTATGGAATCATTTCCTTGGTACATTCAAGTTACATGGATAATATACTAAGAATACAAACGTGTATTTACTGTATTTACGAATTCTGGTGTTAATTCTGGAACATCCTGCAGTGACCTCTAAAAAAAAAGAATAGATATTTTTACTACTTTGCAATACATATATTCACAAATGTCCTTTGTTGTTGCCAGTATTTTTCCTTTTCACAGAAAATAGTGAGAAACAAGAACACAACACTAGGACAAAAAACATCTACAAAGACTCAAGCCATAGGTATCTGCAAAGTGGAGACAAGAAGAGGCACTTGCCACTGACACTGCCCCTCCTGCTCTAATGTAACCATTCTTACATAAAGCTTTCCTCGTATGGCAAAAGGTAAATGCTTTGGTACAAGGAGGAACAGTCAGGTGCGAGAGAGAGAGAGAGAAAAATGGTTCAAATGGCTCTGAGCACTATGGGACTCAACTGCTGAGGTCATTAGTCCCCTAGAACTTAGAACTAGTTAAACCTAACTAACCTAAGGACATCACAAACATCCATGCCCGAGGCAGGATTCGAACCTGCGACCGTAGCGGTCTTGCGGTTCCAGACTGCAGCGCCTTTAACCGCACGGCCACTTCGGCCGGCTAGAGAGAGAGAGAGAGAGAGAGAGAGAGAGAGAGAGAGAGAGCCTGCATTCAAATGAAACTTACATTCTTCTACTAAGAAAACATATAGCTATGAGAAAAGAATTACTAAGCTCCACGAATGGATGACACTATGGTCTGTCATATAGTTACAGGTGAGACAAATTGTCTGATGTACGGTTTACGTATAATATTAAATTGCAGTACGTGGTGCAACTAAGTACATCCTATTTAAGCTAAACTACAACATGAAAAAGTACAAACACTCGCGATAAACTCAAACAAACTTTTAAAAAAGTTCTAGTCAATTGAGAACAGTCCCCTGTTGTTCATCAGTGTGTGTGTCTGGGGGGGGGGGGGGGGGGTTGCCGAAAGCCTACTTATTTGATAGTCTTTTTGTCATGTCTATCTGCGACTCAACATCTCTGCTATCTGTTAAACAGCAGTAAGCAGTTAATAGTTTGTAGTGACTTCAGTGTAGATTTTCTAAAGGATTCTGAAAGAAAAAATTATTTGGAAATCTTATTTGGATCCTACAATTTGATCTCAGGAATTAACTTTCCAAAATGGGTGGACAAAGACAGTAGGACCCTAATAGCTAATGTTTCCTTTGATGAAGCTCAAACCAAGAAAGTAACTGTTTACCCATTAACAAATGCTCTCTCTGATCATAAAGCAAATTAAGATAAACAACACAGGAGCAATTCCAGAGTTTTGGGTGGGACATTTGTACTAGTATTTTTGTGTTGTATATTTAGGAATCATAAGTTATTTGAAGTCAAGTTACTGTTTTAAGCAACAAAATGAGTTAATTCTAACAAATACAGCATTCTGAATATGTACTGAACTGCCTGCAATATAATTAATAAAAGCAATGATACAGGTGGGATAAGAAATTGACACGGAACTGAACCAATTTGACATCAAAATAATAATTCTCCTCTGTTAGTGGCCACAATTCAGCCAAGCCACATTCAAATGAAACTTAAATTCTTCTATTAAAGAAACATGTAGCTATGAGAAAGGAATTACTACATTGCACCAATGCATGACACTATGTAAGATCTGTCATACGGTTACAGGTGAGACAAATTGATGTATGACTTACATAGAATATTAAATTGCAGTATGTAATGCAACTAAATGCATACTATTTGAACTAAACTACAGCATAGAAAAGCACAAACACTCAAAATAAAATCAAACATCATTTTAAAAAATTTCTAGTCAAATGAGAACTGTTCATCAATGTTGGAATACACAACTTTCTCTTCACAACAAACCTACCTTCAATTGACTCACCCTTCACTACAGGTGAAATCCAAAATTTGCCACTTTCTTCCATTTAAAGGAATGTTACACTTTTATTACCTACATACTCCACCTTTGCCATGTATGACTGAGTCACAAGATATATTGTCCATATCACTAGAAGAACAGCTTCAACAAAATCTGCAACAACGATGTTCAACTGACCACTGTATTGTTGTTTTAATACTGGTGAAGTAACAACAGACTGGAACTCTGATTTTGCTGTTGCCCAAACTTTAGGCAGACCTTCTTTGACACAAGAAAACTAATGTAATAACTGCAACTTGGGAACAGGACAGACTCCAGACAATCTTTGTTCCAGCATTTCAACATTTTCTGCAGTTCTTTCCTTGGGGACATATGTCACTCTTAGTTTATTTCATGCAGTGTCTATCACAATCAGCAAAGTTCCATGCAGTTTGCACATTGAAACTCTCTGTTTTTACCCTGTTCCGGACAGCTCTCTTTACAGACCAACTCATGCCATCAGCACTGTTGCCATGTGCTGTGGCAAAAATCTCCAGTCTACAGACCTAATCTCCAATGCCATATTTGTAAATGTGAATTTATTTTTAAACTGCCCGGCACATCCATCGGAACACGTGTAGCTCATTAATTTTTCGATGCTTCATTTTCCACATTTTTATAACTTATTATAAGAATGTCCAAATTGAGTGCTTGCCATGATTTAATTCATCATTCACAACTACCATAGCTTCAGAGTCGGTCTCCAACCACATCACTGCTGGAAATATGGTAACTTGATCATGTGACTAATGTGCACTCTGCATGTTGTCCTGCATAGTAAGTGCATAATTTTCCGAAAAATCAATTTGCAGAACTACTGCATTTGGTGTGACACATGACTGATGTTTGGAAGTAGCACGATTGTGTTTGCTTCGCAAAACAGTCCAAGGTGAACACTGGACTTTTCTTTGGTAATCATACCTCTAACAATCAAACACACACTCTTTCCTGAAAAAGATCTTCAGATGTCATATGATGAGAAAAAAATTTGCACTTTTGAAATAAGTTCTTTAGTATAAGTTTTATTCCGATGCAGCGGTATTTCCGTTCTGGAAGAAGACTAAGAAGCTTCCATTCTAGATACTCTGGTAAAAACTATTTTACCACAGCTCTTCTTTTAATGGGGTTCTCAGGCAATGCTTTCTTTGTTCTACTGCTGCCTTTCCTAGTGAACTTGCTGACTGTATATGGTTGAACCAGTGACTTACACGCCTGTTCTTTCTTCTTCATTCTTTAGAGTAGTTTTCATTCTCTTTCACTTTGTTTCTTTAACTTATGAAGTGCTGGATTGTCAGTCGTTTTTCTTACCATTTGCCTTCTTTTATCATGTTTTATTTCATTTTCTAAATGGAGCTGATATGCTTCCTCATTGTTCTTCAACTTCTCTCTAAACTTTTGGACTCTAGCCATTCTTGCTACTTATTGTAATCTGAAATTTAGTTAAAAATTCCTTTTATTGTGCTATTTGTCAAAATAAGTACCCAAAACATGTACCTTCATTTTAAAACGATATTCCTCTTAACCTATTTTCTGAATGCTTCAGACATTGTAGATAATGCAGTGTGTAATGTCCCACCCACAACACACAAATAGTGTAACAGCCAAGTCCTACATGTAAACTAGCTTACTTTCACAGTGTTCTCTTGTAAAATTACATAAAGTACTTTGGGTAAATAAAACTTAATGTTGTTTCAGTGTTACAGGTGGGCCAATTTACACTGAAATAAAAACAATTAATTTTGAAACAATACTCGCATCAGATAAACTTCTAAGGCTCAAATTTACTTGTTTCCGACTTGCTTTTTAAGAATCTAGTGACTGGTGACTTCAAGAATGGTTGGTTGGTTTAAAACGGGGGGGAGGGGGGGGGGGTTAGGTCGGTCATCAGTCCCTCGTTCTGATTAAAATAATTCCCCAAGGGTGGGAGTAAAATAATCAAGGCATACAAAACACAGTTGGAAGAAAGGAGAAAACCACAAGACTGACAGAAGGGCAACAAACACTAAAATGAACAAAATCGGTCAAGAAAACCATAGAGACACGCAAGAAACATGTCGAAGAGATCAAAAGAAGAGAGCAGATTACCATGGTTGGCTGATCATGAGAATAAAAAGGAAAAGCCAGCCACTCTGCTACACATTAAAACCTCCAACGTAAAAGCACTAGGGTGGAGGACACAGAGGGACAAAGGACATGCATTAAAACTTACATCAAATGATAAGACCCACCCTCACGAATAAAACGTAAAACTAAATCTGCTGTTCAGGCATTGTCACCCAACATCGAAGGTAGGGTGCTGGGAAAGTTAAAAGTCCACTACAGAGTGCCTTAAATTGGGCAGTCCAGCAAGAGGTGGACGACCGTCATTTGTGAGCCACAGCGACACCGAGGTGGGTCCTCACAACGGAGGAAGTAACCATGTGTTAGCCACGTATGGCCACTGCAGAGTCAGCACAGGACAACTGATTCCCTGCGAGAGGACCGCATGGAAGACTTCTACAAATTCGTAGTCTCCTTAATGACACACAGTTTGTCGTGCGTACTGTTATGCCGCTCCGTCTCCCAAATCTCAAAAACCCTGTGGAGTAAGACAGTATGCAGGTCAGTTTCGGAGATGACCATCTCCAGATGCAGTTTCCACGTAGCCTGTTTGGCCAGCCTGTCAGCAAGTTCGTTGCCTGGGATTCTGACGTGTCCTGGGGTCCACACAAACACCGTTCCAGGGCATAGATGGACTCCTGAATGGACACTACCAAAAGATGGTGAGGGTAGCACTGGTCAATAGCTTGAAGGCTGCTCAAGGAGTCAGTACACAGGAGAAATGACTCGCCAGGTCATGAGCGGACATGCGCAAGAGCACAAGATATGGTCGCCAGCTCTGCAGTGAAAACACTGCAGCCATGTGGCAAGGAGTGCTGTTCAATATGTCCTCCACAAACATACGCAAAGACTGTGTGACAACCAGCCACCGAGCTGTCGGTGCAAACCACTTCATGGCCCCCGTACATCCCGAGAATCTAGTGGAAGTGATAGCAGAGAGCCACAGAGTTAACAAAGTCCTTAGGGCCATGCAAAAGGTCCAGAAGAATCTGCAGCCTAGGTGCACACCATGGAGGTGTACGTGAATGGACCTCAAGGAGAGGCGGGTAACAGGAAGGACTTCAGTTCAGACACATGGGAACAGACGGGAACTGCTATCGTAGCCCTGACCTGGGCCAATGCTGGAGATGATCCCCTGTGGTTGGGAAAAGGAGACGGTAATTCGGATGCACAAGAGAACTATGAATGTGTGCAACTTAACTGGTTAGCAGTTGTGCACCCCTAACCTTCAATGGAGGGACCCCGGCCTCCACCAGGACACTGGTAACTGAACTCATTCTAAAAGCTCCCGTCGCTAGGCGAACACCACAGTGGTGCACTGGGTCGAGTAAACACAACACTGAGGGCACTGCTGAACCGTAAACCAGACTCCCATAGTCAAGGTGGGACTGAACAAGGGCTCTATAGATCTGCAGCAGCATAGAACGATCTGCACCCCAGCTGGTGTTGGTCAGGCAGCGGAGAGCACTGAGGTGCTGCCAGCACACCCACTTAAGCTGACGAATGTGAGGTAGCCAAGTCACTTGGGCATTCAAAACCAGTCCTAAGAATCGGTATGTCTCCACTACAGTGAGTAGATCGTCATTAAGGTAAAGTTCTGGTTCTGGATGAACGGCGTAACGCTGACAGAAATGCACGACACAAGACTTCACGGTTGAAAACTGGAAGCCGTGGGCTAGAGCCCATGACTGCGCCTTGTTAATGATTCCCTGTAGGCACTGCTCAGCAACACCAGTACTGGAGGAGCAGTACAAAATGCAGAAGTCATCCGCATACAGACAAGGTGAGACCGACGGCCCTACAGCAACTGTCAGACCATTAATAGCCAGTAAAAATAGAGACACTCAATACCGAGGCCTGTGGAATGCCATTCTCCTGAATACAAGGGGGAACTATGGGAGGCACCAACTTTGACGCAGAATGTACAGACCGACAGGAAGTTTTGGATAAAAATTGGGAGCGGGCCCCGGACAACCGACTCATACAATGTGGCAAGGATATGATGTCACAAGGTCATGTCATATGGATGTTGGCGTTTGGAAAAGACTATTCAGATGGAAGACTCGAGGGACACAAGATTATCAGTGGCAGGGCAACCCTGGTGGAAGCCACCCTGATTTGGAGCCAGTAGGCCACATGACTCAAGGACCCAACCCAACCGCCGACACACCATACATTCCAGCAGCTTGCAAAGAAAGTTGGTGAGGTTGATGGGCCGGTAGCTATCCACAACAAGCAGGTTTTGACCGAGTTTGAGCACTGGAATGATTGTGCTCTCCCGTCATTGCGATGGAAAGACACCATCGCATCACACCCGGTTGAAGATGACTAGGAGATGTTGCTTGTAGTCAGATGAGAGATGTTTAATCATCTGACTGTGGATCCAATCCATCCCAGGAGCTGTGTCGGGGCAATGTGCAAGAGTGCTGAGGAGCTCCTAGTCTGTAAATGGGGTGTTACAGGGTTCACTGTGGCATGTAGTGAACGAGAGGACTTCCTTTCCATCCACCATTTGAGGATGCGAAAGGCTGGAGGGTAGTTCTCCGACGCAGAGGCTCAAACATAGTGCTCGGCAATCACGTTTGCATCGGTAGATAACACGCCATGTATGTTAACACCGAGAACACCTGTTGGGGCTTCATACCCAAAAAGACATATGATCTTCGTCCAGACTTGGGAAGGTGACGTATGACACCCAATGGTAGACACGCACCTCACCCAACACTCTTGCTTCTCTCATTTTATAATCTGGCGAACGCGGGCACAGAGCTGCTTAAAGGCTATTAGGTGCTCTAGGGAAGGGTGCCACTTGTCTCGCTGTAGAGCTCACTGATGCTCTTTAATTGCGGCGACCACCAAGGGATTGTCTTTCACCGAGGGCACCCCAGAGAACGAGGGATCATGTTTTCCACCACAGAAATTATCGTTGTAGTGACCTGCTCAACAACAACATCAATGGCACCACATGGGGGAGATTCAGTGGTGACAGCAGATTGAAGGCTTCCAAGTCTGCCTTGTTTAAAGCCCATCTGAGTAGGCATTCGTGGGCATGACACCGAGGGACTGACAGGAAGATGGGGAAGTGGTCACTACCCCACAGATCGTCATGTGCTTCTCCATGGAACTGCAAACCGAGCTATCAATGCCCAAATATGTGCCATGTGCCACACTGAAATGTGTCGCAGCACTTGTTTGTAAGAGGCAGACCATAAATTTTCGACCTCCCTACCTCAGCCAGTAAGCACGACGTCACCCCACAAGAGGTTACGCACATTAAAATCTCCCATAAGTAGGAAAGTTTTAAGGAGTTGATCAATCAGTGCAGCCAATACGTTCAGAGGTAATGCACCATATGGAGGAAAATATACATTGCAAACAGTTATTTCCTGCGTCATCCTTATGCTGACAGATACAGCTTCAAGAGGGGTTTGAAGTGGCACAGGTTCACTACATACTGAGTTCAGGACATAGACGCAACCTTCACCTGACACACTATTATAGTTGCTACAGTTCCTGTAATATCCCTTACAGCCGCAGAGGGTAGGGGTCCGCATTGCTGGGAACCAGGTTTCCTGGAGGGCAATGCGGAAAGCAGATGTAAAGCTTAACAGTTGCTGTTGCTCAAACAGGTGGTGGAAAAAAACCGCCACAGTTCCACTGGAGGATGACGCGATCGTGAGACTGGGAAGGCATGAAACACTCAATGAGGCAGTCTACACCTCAGGGTCACCTGCTACCACCAGACGAGTACCTGTGCAATCGACATCCATTGCGTGTACGGGTCCTGCGAGATTTTTTTTTTTTTTTTTTTTTTGTGGGGTTTAAGGGCGCTCAACTACTGAGGTCATTAGCGCCCAGTCACAATTGTTACAGCACATAGAATCTAGTAAAACTCAAGGGGATGGGGGGGGGGGGGGGGACACCAGAAAGTCCTTACAAAGATGCAGATAAAATAAGTAAAAGAGTTAGATGTCTTTGGACAAGCCAGTCAAAGTTATAAAATGAAGAACACAAGCAGCTGCTCGAGCGTCATCAGCTAAAATATCCGGTAAAGTAGATGGCAGGGACAGGACAACACGAGATTGACTAAAGCGGGGACACGACAATAAAACATGGCGCACTGTTAATGCTGGACTACAAGGGCACTGCGGGGCTGGGTCACCGGAAAGCAGGTAGCGGTGGCTAAACCGGCAATGCCCAATCCGCAACCTGGTCAGTAGGACCTCTTCTCGCCGAGATGGTCGGGAGGAGGTTGTCCAAGCAGTTGGGAACGGTTTTACTGCCCGGAGCTTGTTTTCTTGAAGGGATGACCAAGTATCCCACCACAACGACACAAGCCTCTTACAAACAACCCCACTAACGTCAGATGACGGGACACAATGGGAGGCTGGCCGAGGCAGGAGGACTGCAGCCTTGGCTGCAGCATCAGCAGCCTCATTCCCAGGCACTCCTAGATGTCCGGGGACCCACAGAAAGCTGACAGGAGAGCCATCATCAGCGAAAGAATGGAGGGACTGCTGGATCCGTTGCACCAAGGGATGGACCGGATAGGGAGCTCCAAGGCTCTGAAGAGCACTGAGTGAATCAGAGCAGAGTACATACGATAAATGGCAGTGGCGGCGGGCATACTGAACGGCCTGATGGAGAGCAAAAAGCTCGGCCGTAAAGCTGGAACATTGGTCGAGGAGTCGGTATTTAAAGGTGACGGACCCGACGACAAAGGCACAGTCGACACCATCGTCAGTTTTAGAGCCATCGGTGTAAATAAAGGTGTGACTGGCAAGTCGCGCACGAAGTTCGAAAAACCGTGAGCAATACACTGCAGCCGGAGTACACTCCTTCGGGAGCAAGCTGAGGTCGAGATAAATACGAACCGGAGCCTGGAGTCAAGGTGGTGTCGGGCTCTCACCCTCTCTGAAGGTGGTAGGGAGGGCAAAATCCAATTGTCGAAGCAGGCGACGGAAGCGGACTCCAGGGGGCAGCAGGGCAGACACATACAACCCGTACTGACGGTCAAGAGAATCGGCGAAGAAGGACTGATAAGAGGGGTGGTCGGGCATTGACAACAGCCGGCAGGCATACTGACACAGCAGTACGTCGCGCCAGTAGGTCAATGGTAATTCGGCAGCTTCAGCATAAAGACTCTCGACGGGACTAGTGTAGAAGGCTCCGGTCGCAAGACGTAACCCCCGATGGTGGATGGAGTTGAGACGGCGTAAGAGGGATGGCCGAGCAGACGAATAGACGAAGCTCCCATAATCCAGCTTCAATCAGACTATGGACCGATACAAGCGAAGCAGGACAGTGCGATCCGCTCCCCAAGATGAACCACTAAGAACTCTGACGACATTAAGGGAACGTGTACAATGGGCTGCCAAATAAGAGACGTGCGGAGACCGACAAAGTTTCCTGTCCAATGTGAGCCCTAGAAACTTATATGTTTCCACGAATGGGAGAACAACGGGACCGAGATGTAAGGATGGCAGAAGGAACGCTTTATATCGCCAAATGTTGATACAAACGGTCTTCTCTTCAGAGAACCGGAAGCCATTTGCCACGCTCCATGAGTATAGGCTGTCTAGACAACGCTGAAGGCAGTGCTCCAGGAGGCATGTTCTCTGGGTACTGCAGTAGATCGCGAAGTCATCGACAAAGAGAGAGCCTGAGACATTAGGTGGAATGCAATCCATAATTGGATTGATCGCGATGGCAAAAAGGGCTACGCTCAAGACGGAGCCCTGAGGCACTCCGTTCTCCTGGAGGAAGACGTCGGACAATACGGAAGCCACACGTACCCTAAACTTTCGATCTGTTAAAAAGGAATCAATAAAAAGGGGCAGGCGACTGCGTAGACCCCACCTGTACATAGTGCGGAGGATACCTCCTCTCCAACAGGTATCATAAGCCTTCTCCAAATCGAAGAACACTGCTACCGTTTGGCGCATTCGCAAAAAGTTGTTCATGATGAATGTCGTCAAGGTCACAAGGTGGTCAACAGCGGAGCGGCGGCGACGAAAGCCGCATTGAACATTGGTAAGTAGCCGTCGAGATTCAAGAATCCAGACTAACCGAGCATTAACCATGCGCTCCATCACCTTACAGACACAGCTTGTAAGAGAAATGCGGCGGTAACTAGAAGGAAGGTGTCTATCCTTCCCAGGTTTGGGTATAGGAACAACGACGGCGTCACGCCAACGCATGGGGACCTGACCTTCGGTCCAGACGCGATTGTAGGTACGAAGAAGGAAGCTTTTGCCCGCCAGAGAAAGGTGTGCCAGCATCTGAACGTGAATGGCATCTGGCCCCGGAGCAGAGGACCGGGACAGTGCAAGCGCACGTTCGAGTTCCCGCATAGTAAAGGGGCCATTATAAGTTTCCAGATTCAGCGAGTGGAAGGAAGGTCGCCGAGCCTCTTCTGCCTCTTTCCTGGGAAGGAAGGCAGGGTGGTAATGGACGGAGCTTGAAACCTCCGCGAAAAAGCGGCCGAAGGCGTTGGAGACAGCCACAGGATCAACAAGGACCTCATTACCTGAGGTCAGGCCAGGTACCGAGGAGTGGGCCTTAATGCCCGACAGCCAGCGCAGGCCACCCCAAACGACAGAAGAGGGAGTAAAACTGTTAAAGGAGCTGGTGAAAGAGGCCCAACAAGCTTTTTTGCTGTCTTTGATGACTCTACGGCATTGCGCACGGAGTCGTTTGTATCCAATACAATTCGCCAACGTAGGATGGCGACGAAAGGTGCGTAAGACACGTCGTCGAGCACGGATAGCGTCTCTACAAGCCTCATTCCACCAGGGGACGGAAATGTGACGTGAAGAAGAGGTAGTATGAGGAATGGAACGTTCGGCAGCATGGATGATAACAGCCGTGAGGTATTCGACCTGACTGTCACAACTGTGAAAATCGTGGTCCGGAAAGGTCGCCAGGGAGGAGTAAAGTCCCCAGTCAGCTTTCGGTATGTGTCAGCTCGAAAGACGTGGGGATGGGGTGTGGTGCAGGAGACGAACAACACAGGGGAAGTGGTCGATTGAATAGGTGTCAGAAAGGACATACCACTCGAATCGACAGGCAAGAGTGGTAGAATAGATCGAAAGGTACAAGTGGGAGTAGGTATGAGTAGAGTCTGAGAGGAAAGTCGGGGCGCCAGTATTGAGGCAGACAATATTGAGATGGTTGAAGACATCCGCCACGAGGGAGCCTCTTTGACAGGATGCAGGAGAGCCCCAAAGGGGATGATGGGCATTGAAGTCGCCAAACAATAAAAACGGCGGAGGAAGCTGAACAATCAGGTGCATCATGTCAGCCCGACTAACTGCGGATGACGATGGAGTGTAGACGGTACAAACGGAAAAAGTAAAGGCAGAAAGAGTAATACGGACAGCTATTGCTTGGAGTGGGGTGGTCAATGGGATGGGATGGTAATAGACATCGTCCCGAACGAGCAACATGACCCCACCATGAGCTGGAATACCGTCCACAGGGGTGAGGTCATACCGCTCCGAGGTATAGTGGGTAAAGGCAATACAGTCAGTTGGGCGCAACTTGGTTTCCTGGAGACCAAGGACGAGCGGACAGTGCAGGCGGAGGAGCAGTTGTAATTCCTCCCGATTAGATCAAATACCTCTTATGTTCCAATGTAACAAGGCCATCGCTAGTCAGAAAAAAGGGGGGAACGAGACAGGGGAAGAGCTGGTCACCTCGACGGCCGCGGAGGGCCAGGTTTCGAGGGAACAACGCTACAACCGGCGGGAGGCGGATCCTGTTCCATCGAGTCGTTGCCAGCTGCGGCCGCTGTCCCGGGTTGCGTAGGAGGGGCAGCATCATTTGCCGACGAGAGGCCAGCTGAGCACCTGGCAGCAGAGCGTCCCGGCGAAATTGAGGACGGCCGGGAGCAGCGACTCACGGATGGAGCGTCAGACGAAACGCGCCGGGGTGGAGAGGGGGATAGAGACTTCTTCTTGGAGGCCTTCTTGGAAGTCCTAGGAGGCACAGGGATGGTGGGCTGGACCCGAAGAAGGTCCTCACGCACAGGGTCCGTTTTGGAACGCCGGACCTCGGAAGCCGGGGTCCGGAACGTTTCCCCGATGGACGCCTGAGAATAGGATCGCTTCTCAGGCGGCGGGGAGGGGGGGGGAGGGGGAGGAGGAGGAGGAGGAGGAGGAGGAGGAGGAAGGTTGTCCCCTGGGGCAGAGGGGGTTGGGGCCGCGGGGGAGGAGGATTTGGAAGGGAGGGATTTGGGAACTGGAGGCATAGACCCCGGATGGGGGGAGGAGGTGGAGGGGGGACAGGATAGGGGTGAGGATACTGTGGAAGGAGTGGACACGACTGAGGCAAACGAAGTTGTCAACGTCATGGGATGGAGGCGGTCATACTTCTTCCTGGCCTCAGAATAAGAGAGACGATCCAAAGTTTTGAGTTCTTGAATCTTCTTCTCCTTCTGATACGTGGGGCAGTCTAAAGATCCAGGCGAGTGGATGCCAGGACAATTAACGCACCGAGGTGGTGGGGTGCATGTATGTTCCTCACGAAGAGGACACCCACAATTGCCACAAAGGGGTTCAGCCTCACACCGTGACGACATGTGCCCAAAGTGGAAACACCGAAAGCAGCGCATAGGAGGCGGGACGTAAGGTCGCACGTCGCACCGGTAGCACATCACCTTTACCTTCTCCTCGAAGGCGAGGATAAAGGCCCCGGTGTCGATGCGACGGTCTTTGGGGCCGCGCTGGACTCGCCGGACGAAATGCACGCCTCGGCGCTCCAGGTTGGCCCTGAGCTCCTCATCAGATTGCAGCAGGAGGTCCCGATGAAAAATAACCCCCTGCGTCCTATTCAGTGCCAGATGCGGGACAATGGACACTGGGATGTCCCCTAGTCGGTCGCACGCCTGGAGCGCCGCCGACTGTGTGGCGGAGGTGGTCTTTTTAAGAACGGACCCCGAACGCATTTTACTGAGAGCCTCGATTTCCCCGAAGATGTCCTCGATGTGCTGAACAAAGAACATGGGCTTGGAGGTGGCGAACGTCCCCCCATCGGTCCGAGAACAGACCAAATAGCGGGGGTTAAAGTGTCTTGTAAAAGGAAAGGGGAATGTATGTTGGTACGAACAAGTAGACATCCTGCAGTAGTTGCACACTACAAAACCTGCTCAAAATTACTAAGATGAGTTATTAAAAAGTCTAAGAACACGCAAATATTGTGGGATATCAGTTATTCCAACAACAGACTTAAGGCTATGTGGAATGTAGTGAAATGATAACGGGCCACAGAACAGGATAACAGTTCTACTGAACTGAACGGAAGGGCTATAAATGGTGAGTCACTGGTAGCAAATATATTTAATAATAATTTCTTAAATATAGTAGAAAGTAAAGAGAAAACTCACAGCATTCTGTTGAAAAAGCAACTCTCATAAAATTCAATTATATGAATGCATCACCAACTTCTCCTTATGAAATTATACATTCACTCAACAATAAAAGCACATCTCGGTTTGATGGGGTTTTCAATAGAGTGTTAAAGATTTTTTCCATGTAGTATGTCTTGTCTTATCTGAAATATGTATTACATCACTAACTTGGGGCATTTTTCCAGAGAGATTGAAATATGCTATTATCAAACCCCTCCAAGAAAGGTGACAGGAGTAAGAGATTTCAGAAGAGTTGCCCTACTGAGAATGCCATTAACAAGTTCACCCACCACATTTTACATTCACTAAATAAAATAGAACTGGTTGCTATTTTCTGCGACCTATATGAGGCATCTGACTATATGAATGACATAGGCTAGTATTCTCCTAGTTAACTAAAGTTTTGTGGGGTTGATGGTACAGCCAACTAATGTCATATTTAACCAAAAGTATGCAGCGAGTTGTACTTGGTAACTGAACTAACCCAATCTGGGGATGTAATTCTGACTGGGGAGAAATCAGGTATGCCCCCCCCCCCCCCCCATGCTCAATCTTAGGTCCACTATTGTTCCTCGTGTGTAAATGACATCCCATTTACTATACAGCAATTGGAATAGTTCTGCACATCTAGAGATTCTACACCAATAATAAGTGAAACACATGGTAATAATAAATGAAACACATGGCGAAGAAAAAATAAATACAGTGGAAAATTCAAAATTCTTAAGTTTCCACACTGATGAAAATTTGATCAGGAGAAAGCAAATTTTGGAACTCTTAACACAACTTACTTCAGCCACTTTTGCACTGTGAATCACACTGCAAAACTTGAGGGAGTGAGAAATCAGTACACTAACGTGTTTTACATACTTTCATTCAGTAATGTCACACGAAAGTCTTCGCTAGTCAAAACGTGGTGTAAAAATAATGTGTGGTGCTCACCCATGATCATCCTGTCAACATCTGTTTAAGGAGTTGGGCATTTTTGACTGCAGCTTCATGGTGTATATATTCCCCTATGAAGTTTTTAGTATGTAGCCCACTGCAGTTCAAAAGGAACAGTGACATACATAATTACAGTAACAAAACGAGAAATGACATTCATTATCCTACATTCAGGTAGTCTTTAGCATGAAAGAGGTGCACAATGCTACAACTAAAATTTTTGATCACTTAAGCCAGACAGCAAAGTAAAGTTTGAAAACAAACTGAAAAGGTCTCTCCTTGACAACGCCTTGTATTCCACAGAAGAATTTCTATTACTGTAATGTATAAAAGGTGGTGGGTAGGAATTACACCTACTAATTCTGATCTGTATATTTAACAAAACAAATCTTACAAATGTTCAGTATATAGCCATATTTACAAAATAATATGTGATGTGAATGTAAAATGACCCATTCCATATCATTAAGATATATCATATAAAATAAACCATGGAACACAAAACTAACCAACCACCTAACTACTCCAATGGGATAAGAACATTTCTGCCTTAGATGTGACAAACAGATGTGTGATGATTTCCAACTGCTAACACAAAGGAGCACATCTTTTCAATATAACTTCAGTCACCCTCTAGTTTGAGTATAAATGACTTTTAGGCATGAAATTAAATGTCATAGAGAAGGTAATGTCAGGTAAAAGTAGAGGTCTAAATAACATGCAACAACTTTCTGCTGGAACCACAGTACAAACACACATTCGTTGCCTGACATGGTATTGTTTTTCCCCTCTCTTCGTGTATCATCTAGCACAAAGTTTTATAGGGTGCCATGTAATTAAGAAGTTGAATATTAATTTTATTTGTACTGTCCATGGTAAGTTTCAAAATAATGACAACGATGTAACGGCACTCATATATCTGATCTAAATACTTTTACAATTAAGTACCATGTCATTTAGATGTTGTTCCCAAATGTGAAACTCCAAAACTGGTACGGGCGTCTAAAAAAACATGTAAACATCTCGAATTTAGAAATAACATCGCTCTTGGTTTGTCTTTTCATTACAGTAGGGAGTATAATACAAGTACGCACTCCCATAAAAATGTGATAAACAACTTACATAATTACGGAAATAACACGTGTTCGCCTCAAACAAAAAGTCATGCAGACGAACAACGTACTGTCACACCTCATTTAATAAAAACTTGTTACTTTCGACACTTCAAAACTAGAATCACAACATCACTTCGGATATGCCGCCTAAAGTGTTATCGCGAACTGCTGCCAACTGTAGTCTACAATACGAATTTCATTTAGCTCTACTATTTAAATTCCGAAGCGTCTCATTATCTCTGTAAATGTAAATATTATTTCATATTATGGGGACGAACCGTGTACAATATGTGTACGAATATGGAAAAGCAGTATTCCCAAAGAATACGTCATAGCACCTGTAACAGAAATCAATTTATAAACTATTTATTTTATTTTTGTTTTACGAAAATTTTGATAACTTGCTCTATTACATTTCATTATCGTATGTTTCGCACAAATAGGGACCAAAAACATCCGCATTTAGGTACTATATTAGCTTTTAGTGGTAGTCGGATGCGTCCTTGATGAAGGACTTATACTGGCTTTTTCATGAATTGAGTTAACAACCTAAAACTCACGATGTCCAGAAAGACATGAGCCTCAATTCTCCGAAATGTGAAGCCAGTGTTTCAAAAAATGAACTACCTCACTAGTTTACACCTAAGTTTTAACTGGAATAAGTTAGCTGTGTTATATGAAAAATAATTGCAATTGTTCATATTGTCCCTCAACGCTTTTCACTCCACACACCACACACACTTGCAAATGTTTCTAGGACCACGACCATGCTGACAAGCCTCTGTTACCTGTTTGTCTTCCCATCTCCCTGTGCGAGAAACTGAGTCAGCATCTCCTCATGATGAATGAGATGTTTAATTCAGAAAAATGGTTAGACATCCGGCATTATCAAATGGTTCTGAACATTATGGGACTTAACTCCTGAGGTCATCAGTCCTCTAGAACTTAGAACTACTTAAACCTAACTAACCTAAGGACATCACACACATCTATGCCCGACGCAGGATTCGAACATGAGACCGTAGCGGACAGCAAAAAGCATTACATTGTTACCATATATAATACGATATATTATAACGTGGCAGAGGTTGTCACTTTTTTATTAATGCCTACCCATTCCATATCATTAAGATATATCATATAAAATAAACCTTGGAACACAAAACTAACCAACCACCTAACTACTCCAATGGGATAAGAACTTTTCCGCCTTAGATGTGACAAACAGATGTGTGATGATTTCCAACTGAAAGAAGACTTTATCTGGAATTGCACTTCATTTAATTGTCATGTTACATGCCGCACCGATAAGTGGGCTTATCATACATCCGGGATTTGCTCGGGAGTCCTGGCTTTTTAGTGCTGCTCGGGGTAACGTTCAGGAATGCAAAAATGTCCGGTGTTTGAGAAATTTATGACTGCCAAGGTTTTTTTTTAAATCTTAGACCCACGTGTTCTACAAGATGTAGCTGGACATTCTCTTAAGGGCGTGCCTCTCTCGGCAAAGTATGCTTCTCAAACTGTGATGAATTATTTCTGACAAACTACATTTACAAATATAAATACAGTGGAGGAGTAGTTAAAATGGTTAACTGCTTGAAGTAAGGTATGTACAATGTGAATTAGGCTAAATGCCATAAATTATTGTCAATACTGATGTCAATTTACGAACTGAAATTACATGGTTTGACGAAGAAGAGAGTGTACAAGCTCTTAATGAAATTATAAAATATTCCACAAATACTTATGTCCTATTCGATAAACATAAGTTGTTGTTCAAGTTTTGAAAAAGTACTAGATACTACCGAATAGGAGTGGAAAGCAATTTTTTAGGCGTTTCAAAAGACTGATGTTTCATGTTGCAATATTTATAAAGTAGCTGAGTTTGAAATGACTTTGCTTGGGACATTTGCTCCAGCTGAAAGATTTTTTTTCAATGATAGGGAACATTTGGTCTGAGAAAAGGCGTAGCTGCCAGTATATGCTATTAAAGATCCCCTAAATGTTAAAATTAATATAAAACTTTCTTGTAGTGAATTTTGCGATCTAATTAAAACAAAAACAAACCATTTCTGAAAGAACTTATGTCTAGCAAAAAATATAAATGAACAAGTAAATTTTGATATTCTGGCAAACTGTTAGGACTTTCAACTAACGAAATTTCAAAAATATGTTCTCAGTTGGACTAAAAAATTATGGTAATATGTTCTGGGTCAGAGCCAAAAGATATGATTAGCCTACCAGTGCAATATGTTTAACGACACGAAGGACTCGTCTGCTGATAGTTTACATATTAATTTAGACAAGCATAAGACTTGAGTTTAATAATAATAGGACATACCGCTACCAGTATCAACTTTCTTCCACTACACAAACAGCATATTTCTAAATAACAAATTTTCCTCAATAAAAGCTTCTGCAGACTCTTTCCATTCATTTTTGTTATTTGTCAAGCATTTGATGTCCTCAAATAAGGTACATATCACACAGTAACATATTTTAAAGGTAATCTGCACGAATTTGTTGAAATAATATGGAACAAATCATTTCACTGGTTACAAATACACGATTTGTTTGAGTACGGTAACATGCTGTCCATTTGCAAGCTTAATTTAATAAGGATGAGCTAGTTATTCTTTTATACAAGGTACTCATTTGACTAGCAATATAGTTAAAATTGAAGTTTTCTTTCTTGCCGTACAGGCTATGAATTTTAAATTAAATATTCGTGTATACAGGAGATTATCTAGGAGAAATGCTCTTAGGCTAGATTGAAAATTAACTTTGCTGCTGCCGTGCATTTTGTTACTGGGCAACTGCTCAAAGACACCTGTGACTGGCTATTGAACTCCTTTCTGAGCCACTGGCAGTTTTAGTAACAAATAATCACGGTAATTTTTTCTTGTGATGTTGTAGCTGCGGATAGCAGTATGCTTCTCAAACTGTGATGAATTATTTCTGACAAACTACATTTACAAATATAAATACAGTGGAGGAGTAGTTAAAATGGTTAACTGCTTGAAGTAAGGTATGTACAATGTGAATTAGGCTAAATGCCATAAATTATTGTCAATACTCGTTTTACTGCTGACAACAATTTATTTTTAAATGATGAATTACACCCAAAAAGTGTGCCATAAGAAATTAATCAGTGCAAGTAAGCAATATATGTTACAGTATTAATTTTGTTTGCTTACAAAACTATCCATTATGCAAAGAATATAAGTCACTGAATTTAATGTTTGAGCAGATCACTAAAACGTTTCTTCCAGTTCAAATTTCATCAAACTGTTCACTCAAAAATTCTGAATATTCCACTCCATTTACAGTCTGCAGTTCATGTGCTGCATTAATTGTTGGAGATATTTTATTTGCTTACAGAATGGAATATTCTGTGTGGCCTTTTTTCAGTAAAGCAGATTTCATTTTTACAGAATAATTTAATAATTCTTTGAATAATTTTGTTAACCTGTAGCTATCTTTCTAACAGGACTAATTATTCACATTCAGATGCATGAGGAACAGAATTAAATCCAACACTGAACACAGTGGAACTCTTTTGTTGAGTCTTCACAGTCACCAAAGATCATTCGCCTTTCAGAAATGATGCATTTATCTGGACAACTCTTTGGCTTTTTTTTGTGTTACATCTGATTCAAACCAGTTGTTTCCAAACCATCAGTTCCTTATAGTCTGTCGTTAAACTCAGGAGCAAGCTAGTGACTTCCCACTCTGCCTACATTCTCCATAATTCCACCAATGCCAGGATGCTGCCAACATTTTTTACAAGTAATGTTCTTTTCCACCCAAGTTTCATCAATATAAATGAAGTTTCTGTCTCGTTCCCTTGATTTCCTCATGTGGATCATGTACCTACATCACCAGCCAATTATATCTGTTCTCTCTACCAGAATCTTTCGTATATTTACAGATCTTTTTCAGGTAAATCCCATTTCACACAGAGTCTTGTGTGAAACAACTTCCTGCCAAGGAAAATGGATATTTTGTTTTACGGCAGTAAGTCATTTCCGTAATGTGGGCTCCAGTTTTTTGTTTATGTTAAAGCCCTCCACCATTTGTTGAATGACCAATTTTGTGAAACTGTCTATAACATTGGGTTTCCTCCCAGAATTATTAGGTTCTCTTCGTGGCGATTCCAGCAAACCATGTGGTTTATTTTCACATTCTTTTTTTATGCATCCTATTGTTTGCATAAATTGCAGACCTATGATTGGGACTGGTAATATTGCCAGCAGTTCTTTTTGTGTCACCTCTTTAACACACGCTGTAATAACATTAGAGACGATTGAACGCTCGTTACTCCGCAAATACCTTCTCTTCTTCGTATTCTGTACATTTTCTTGCAAGCTAGGACAATTATCCATCTTTACCAGATACCGAAGTATATCAGTAAGCATACAAAGTAAACTGACTGATGCTGTAACTAATACCCCACGAACAAAATCGTCATATATCACTGCACGCCGATCTACACCACTAGAAAGTTGATGGGCAACTGATTTTGGGTGCCCCTGTAGGCCTGTGGCAGGGTGCTTGTCCCACAAAAAGCGTTGCTCGCTCTTGAGTTTACAGACTATACAACTTAAGCACTTCTGAGATGGAACCACCAGCAATAAAATCAAGTGTCAAAGAGATCAAAGATAATAGTGACAAAATTGTTCATTCCTTTCCCAGGTACAGTCATTTTTAATGAAGGGACAGGAATGTAATTTGTTTTTTATTATTTTGTAGTTTCGGATATCCTTATTTCTTCTTTACAGTGTTCCTCTATTTGCGACAAACATTTGTGATATCAGGTCACTTTTGATACGTTCTTAATTCTAGAACCCTATAATTTAGGAGAAATTAATCCTGATCAAACCACCTGGGTATCTCTAAAAGTGTACATAACTGTACCTTAATTTTCAATTTTTTTTGTGGCAAACTGTTTAACTCATTAAGTACCAGTGTCCTATTTTGAGGACAGAGCACATATTTATTTATAAATACACAATAAATCATTAATTTGCAACTATTACTGTTCTACGTCATTTGTTGGTGCTTTTTGTAACAAATGTATGCTTAGAGGAAATTAAAAGCAATAAATCCTACCATTAATTGATTATTGAATACTAAGGCACTCTTGTCGTTATTACTGGTATTTACTTTATCGACAATTTAGTAATATTTGAAATATGTGGCAAAGATCTTTTTGTGATTATTTGTAGGCAACAATGTGTGTTTTAAACTACTTGCATTGTTACCTCAATTGGAGTTATATTCATTGTTCTCCATTGTTATACAATTTGGTGTACTCGAAATAGGACACTGGGACTTGGTGTTATCATTTCAGTTATTTGTATTGCTGCACGTTCGAATATGAAACTCTGCTACTGCTGATGTACAGTACCAGATGGACAGAGGTATTTATACATTCCCTTTTCTATAGTTTGTGCTAATATATTATTCTTTCATTTCACTTTATTTTATTACATTTTATTTCGTTTTATTTTATATAGATTACAATGGCCTTCAGACGAGATAGATACGTCACTAACGAAGAAGTAGAAGAAATAATAAACAGTGACGCGTTCTATAATGCAGTGTCAGATGACCAGGACCACACTGATATCACCGTATGGCCTCCTGAAGTAGACTGTGTGACCAACGAAAAAGAAGGTATAGACGATCTTACTGGAACCATGGAAGCCTCAGATGTGCCAGGGGCTATTCAATTACATTATGTTGCATCAGAGAATAACGAAGAAAATGTATGCAAAACTTCACTGCCAAGTACATCCCAAGTTTCCAAAAGTAAATCGAAGAAGAGACGTCCTACTGATGAGAAAAGCAATTGGAAAAAGACATCTCCAGTTTATACAAAGCTGTCACAAACTAGTGAGCATGACATCAGCACAAAGAGAGAGGAATTGAAGTAAGAACTTTCTTCCTTGACTTCGAAGGAGATGTTTGAAGAACTGATGAACGAAAACATATACGACGGTTATTAGAGGGAAAAAATGGTACTGGGTCCTATTTACACGTATGCTGGAAATGACCCTCGTAAATGCCTGGCTCTTCTACAGACTAGTACATGGGAAAAATGCACTGGATTTACTGGATTTCAGACGTGCTGTTACAGTTACATACCTGAAATGGGACACTGGAAGACCGAATATTGGACGTCCAATGGAATACCCATCAAGTCAGTTGAGAGTGGTACCCGACATCAGGTTTTGATGGAATTGGTCATATGATTGACAAAAGAAGCACGCAAAGAAGCTAGGTAAGAGCTAAATGCAATGGGAAACCAAAAACATACTGTGTTAAATGCCGTGTAACACTGTGTGTGAAGTGTTTTGTACCATTTCACAAGAAATAAATAGTTAAGACTTGAATACAGTTTAGTGTGCTATCGATACTGTTAGATACCAGCGTCCTATTTTGAGGACGGCCATTATATCAGCATGTATAAATATTCTTTGGCTATTTTTGTACTTTTTGTGGTTCATAAACTACGTACATTATAATTAAGGAATAAAAAATTCAGTTTAAAAAAAATTAATTTGGGACTTAATGGGTTAACATAATGACAGACGCCATTTTGACAAAGTAAATGGCTGTAAGTCTTTATGTGGATTCTTCTTGTTCTAAGGATCGAGTCTGTCAACCAAGGTGTTGGTTGTGAAAGGGGAAATATACTTACAGTAAATTAAAGTGAGCAATAAATATAATGAAAATCACTAATTGATTTTTCAATTATAATCTTTTGTTTGATGTTGGATTCACAGTGCAAATAATTCATGATATTCAATTGTTGGTGAAGAAAGCTCTAATATGATTAGAGTGATAACATATGACACTATGGAATGGAAGTAAGTGAAATGGTCAGCGTCTTTATTTTTCTGTTACAGCATTAACATTGCAAATAATGACTTATTTATGTTTCATAAGTTCTATGGTGTGCTCATTCATAGTGAATATATTATGAAATTATTATTACAAGACTTAAATTGTATTAGTCTCTTGTCATACTTTATGCATACTGCAGGTTGAAACTTCTTAAAATGCGTCCATACCAGCTGCTCTCTGCTGCACAAACCTAAGAGAAGATTTTCTGTGCAATGTGGAATGACCAATGTGGAGAGCAAACTGTGATGCTCTGCACAACAATGAATAAGTTCTGCAGTGTGTCAGTACATCAAAGCAAACAGTTCGTTTGTGCGCAGATCTGTTTGAATGACGTTTCTTGTTTTCCATTATTGTAGATGCACATGAATGTGCACACTGAAGCATTGTTGCACACCTATGAACACTCTGCTCCTTTCTGCCCTGTTCTGCGACCCTCTGCACTGCCCTACATCGCACATCCGTGCACAGCGCAATCCTGCACAGGCCAGTGCGTCTGGGTGGGATGCAGTTTTACAGTCCCTGAACAGCATAAAGAAAGTCATGTCTAAGTTTAATGATGATGGTCATATGACAAAAAATTTATAAATATTCATGAAAATTTCATTAACACCCTTTACTAATATTATATTACATAATTTATAGGATCACTCAAATTGTCTACAACCAAAAGAAGTATACCATCTGGCAAAACCACTGATAAAAGGTCTTTAATATAGTTAAGGATAAATAAATGGGACATGTCTCCATATATTTCACTTTTTAGCTAATTATTACTGCAAACCAATGGCATTTATGCATGGAAGTAGCCTCAAGCCTCGCATAGTGCATTATGGTGTTTTGGGCACGGTGGATGGAAGTAGGTGACTGTGGGTGGCAAAAATTGTAATGCTAACTAATTAAGACTCGGTGCTAACAACAGAAATTGTGTGGGGTGAGCTCTGCCTAGACATCTCAGTATTTATTCACAGGAAAAAGATAACAAAGGAAAAACTGGTCATGAAAACTGTAATTCAGTTTCTGTTCAACATCTAAATGAGGAGTAATTAATATCTGTGTCTAATAATAAAGGACATGAAACTATATTGGAGGAAAATGCCCAAAGGTAAAAGCAACTTTTCTCGAGCTCGTGTAACATCTAAAAAACAAAAGGGGGCAGGACACAATGAAACCAATGAAGAAAGAGAAGCACGCCTAGCAGTGTTATGAAAAAAATTTCAGTAAAGAAGAAATAAAGTAACAGAAGAGCAACGTGAAAATATTAGTTGAGACAGGTCGGAGAAGAAAGCAGTCATATTGAAAAACAGGAAACAGATAGGACATTAATAAAAGTGACAAACAGAATATAGCAGCACAATTATTCAAGACATCTTCAAATGCCAATACACAAACAGGTAAGGATGTCACTGTCTTAAAAATGAGGCACTTCATTACAGTGCAACTACAAAATATAATGAATGTCCAATTATAGCAAGTGGGAGAATCGATAAATTATGTAAATATTGTAAGGCGAAAAAAATTAAAGGAGAAACACCAAGTACATGCTCTAATGATAAAATTACATTGCTGGCACTAATACCTTCCACCTGAATTCTTTGAATATATGAAAGGCTAAACACTGATATCGAAGGAGAAAAAAATATACTATTACTCACGCTTCCAAATCGTCATTTGGAGCAACAGCAAAACCGAGGATGAAGGATTTAATCTGGTGTTCAGAATCGAACGACAAGTGCATCATAGAATTGAGACGTTGTTACCATTTCCAAGCGTAACACCGAGGTTTTTACAAGTTTACTTCATTGGAAATGAAGATGATGAATCCGATCGGTGTTCTGTGAACATCACTTGATTGCATCGAGATGTAATTCAGGATCAACAACGTTTCCTACATAACAATAATGAACTGGTGTGAATGTTTAAAGAGCAAATCAAAAAATGGCAGCAGATAATTGCAGAATAGTAATTCTAGGTGATACGAGACTAAGAGGCGAGAATGGAAGATGGTTAAATGCACCTCAATCAAACGAACTAGTTGTAAAATTATAGGTAGTGAAATTAGTTATTGTGATATTGTGACACAGCGAAAGAGGAAGGAGCACTACAGTGCAGCATATCGACACCAAGTTGACCTGTAATCAGGTGGTCCAACAAGTAAAAAAGTCCCTTCAGAAATGTCTTATGCATATCATATAACGGACACACAAAACGAATACATTGTTTCACCAGTTTATTGTCGATATGTATGCAAAAATAGAGCCAGAAAGGTTGCTCTACCTTCGTCAACACAAAAGCTGCAATGAATATATTCATTTATGCTATGGGCTAGCGAATGACGCAAATATTGAAAATCTAGGGGGATTAGTAATTTTGCCTTCTATGTTCACCGACAGTCCCAGACATATGCACGAGTATGCACAAGATGCTATGACTTATATCAGGAAACACGGCCATCTCGGTTTGTTTATAACATTTAAGAGTAATTCATCGTGGAAGGATATGAAAGATGAGTTAAAACATAGGCAAACACTATCCAGCCGACACGAAATAACTGAGCGGTGTTCAGGCAAAAGCAAGCCAAATTCATTGATAAAATTGAAAAGAGTCCGCACTACATTGCGTTTTCCTGTGTTGGACAAGCAGAAAATATATATATTTCTAGACGCCACACAATCAGATATCAAATGTAGCATATAAGAATGTAATTTAAACTAAAAATTTTATATGTAACATATTTGTATAAATAAAAAAAGTAAAGAAAAAGTCTTTCACTGTAGTTTTTTGTCCATAATTAGATTTGTGAAACTACTGACAAAAAACAAAAATCCCAGTGACATGGGTTATTATCAGCTAGTAAGGAACTGAAAGTAATATTAACAGCATTATGCACAATTATTTTCCAGCCATATTGTGAATGATCCGCTTAATTTATGACTTATACTAGACGGGATAAATCAGCAAAAATAAAGAATAGTTTTTGTTGGTTTCAGTTTATTTAGTCAAAGATGCATCAACTAAACCAGCGTACCATCATTGCCTTGCTGCTTGTAGAGATTGGATTAAAAAAAATGGCTCTGAGCACTATTGGACTTAACTGCTGAGGTCATCAGTCCCCTAGAACTTAGAACTACTTAAACCTAACTAACGTAAGGACATCACTCACATCCATGCTCGAGGCAGGATTCGAACCTGCGACCGTAGCGTTCGCGCGGTTCCAGACTGTAGCGCCTAGAACCACTTGGCCACCCTGCCTGGCAGGACTAAAATCTGCGTGTGTTTCTAACAGGGAAAAACCAGTTTGAGACATAAATGAGTGGAAGGCCTGGAACCATACTGCAGGAATCAGTGATTTTTTTTTGTATTGAGATGTTCAGTTTAGAGTTTGAAATTTCAAATAATGATGATAAAAGAAAGCACCAAAAGGAACATCAGCTCGATTGATTTTTAATATGTTATAGTGTTGTATTTAGCATATTTTGTGCTCTACGAAGGCTTTCATGGAGCTATAAAAAGGAATATTTCTCCATAAAGATAAGTTTGTTGTTTTACACTGCAATGAACGAAGAGGCCAATATTTACAAAGAGAATGATGGCTATTTGGCTCTGTTGTTTAATTATATCCAGAACATTCCACACTAACATTTGCTAATACATAAACCTTTTCATTTCAGGCAGTTGTGAGTTTTTAATTTTGAGATACACAACATAAAAACAGAACAAGGTATGTTTTACTATTATCACAAGGGCCAGAGCAAGGAAGGTTCTAATGTAGTGTCCACCTTTCTATATCATTGCATTAAGACTTTGTCCCCTCAATACATAAGAGAACTCCACTTCTACAGCGATGCATACAGAGGCCAAAATCACAATCATATGGTTATATGAATGTTATTCATCTTGACAAATAGTGGCAGATCTGTCACAATCTACCACTATTTACCCATTAGAGGGCACTCTTATCTATCTTATTTATGCTAATTCCCATTGTTTCCCAGTAGGAAAGTGGAACTTGATACTACAATACTCTAATTTACGTGAAATAACTGTTTCAATCACACCTGCAGAAAACAGCAAATAAATGTATTTTATTGTCTAAAGAATAAAATACTTTCTTACAGTATGTGTAAATACCCTTCTGTATATGAGATATCTTCATAACTCTAAAATATGAATTTGTCAGTATATTATTTGCCCTCAGGCGGTTAAGCAGGCGTTTCAACATTACCTTTCCTAAAATTTCCGAGAATACTGTCAAGAGTGAAACTGAAAAAGTGTCTGATAGGAGTTGTTTATGCCTTTTTGTGTGCACAGTGCTAAATTCACCATAATTCATCTAATTGGGAAACATTCCAGTAAACAATCGCTGGCTATACAAATAACCTAAAATGTTATTAAACTCATAATGGCAGTCTTTATTTGTAGTTGATTAGCATATAATGTATGTAATGTCTTACAGACTCCCACAATTCTTGAGTAGAGTGAAATCCCTTAATTTTAATGCATTTTACAACACTAGATTTATATTGAGACTGTGTAGGCATGTTCTAGTAATTTATTGAAGTGGGCAGCCCTAGGTATTTGTAGCTGATACAGGTATTTGACTGCTTGCTACGCTGTATATTGCCTGTATGTCCAGTTTTTGGTTTTTGGTTATAAACAGTATCCTCTTTACATCATACTCATTTAGATTTTCTCTAATAAAAGCTAGATTCTTGTGGATATACACTGTACAATAGGCCACTGTAGGCACACAGCATTCTTAGTGATAGGAAAAAGGGCAGGTCATTTCTATTTTCAAGAATGGTCGTCAAAAAAATGCACAAAAGGCATATATCTTTGAAATTGATCTGTTGTTGAATTTTTGAACATGTCTCACATATAACAACATTTCTGGAGGCCGAGAATTTTCTTTTTAGCAATCAACATGAGTCCCAAAAACAATTATTGTGTGAAACATAGATCACTCTGTTCATCGAAGTTGATGCTGTGTTCTTTGGCTTCCAGAAGATAGTTGGTACGGTTCCACATTGCTGCCTAATGAAGAAAATAAGAGCATATGATATATCATACCAGCTGTGTGACTGTATAAAAAAGTTCCTAGAAAATTACAGCATGTAATTTTTGATGGTGAAATATATCCAAATATAGAAGTAAAATCAGATATAACCTAAGAGAATGTTATAGGACCCTTACTTTTCACAATATATGTACATGACAGACTGGTTGACATCAGATGTTTCATGAGACCTTTCGTGGATGACGCCATTGTATACATATTAATCACAATGCTTGGAAATTATACTAAAGTTCTGGAAGACCTGTAGAGGATCGACACTTGGTGCAGAGACTTGCAGTTGAGCCTCAACATAAACAAATGTAACACACTGCACGTCAATAAGGGGAAAAGCTTATTATTGTATCAAGACACAAAGGAATTATGGAGTGTAGCTGCTAGTGAGGACTGATTTACATCAAGGGAAAAGTTAAAAATTTGTACCAGACAGTAATTCGAACCTGGGTCTCCAGTTTACTAGGCAGATGTTCTGACCACTGAGCCATGCAGACACAGTGGTCATCACAAGTGCCCGGACTACCAAAGCACACCTCCCATCAGGCCCAAAGTGTCAACTTACCTGCACATTACTGATGTAGTGCCCCTGCCCATTATTCTCACTGCCTGTGCCGTTTCGCTGATTCCCGTAAGAGACAGGCCAGTGGTCCGTTCAATGCAAATACATTCCATACTCGAACTCTTATCGGAATTAGCGAAACGCTGGGAGTAATGAGGATAATGGGCAGGGGCACAATGTCAGTATTGTGCAGATAAGTTCAGAATTTGGGTCTGACAGGAGCTGTGCTTGAGTATTCTGTGGAGTCGTCAGCTTCAAATCTTGGTCCGGCACAAATTTTCAACTTTCCCCATTGATGTAAATGAATGTTCACTAGCAGCTATATGTCATAATTCCTTTGTGTCTTGATTGACAATGGTTGCAGAATCGAAATGGTGACTGTTTTTTCGGGCAAGTCTGAAAGGACAGACACCACATATATTATTGTATGATTTCATCAATGCAGAACAATCACTGGAAGTAGTCATATCTATAAAACATCCAGGCATATGTGTACAGGTCGATTTAAAGTTGAACACCTACATAAAACTAATCGCAAGTAAGTCAGACTCCAGACAGAGTTTTATTGGAAAAATCCTCAGAATATGTAGCCCACCCACAAAGCAAATAGCTTACAAAAGTTTCGTTTGACCAGTACTTAAATACTGTTTGTCAGTCTGGGATCTGTGCCAGGATGGACTGCTACAAGGGATAGAGAAGATCCAAAGAACAGCTGGTATAAACAGCTAGAGAGTCTGGTTTACTGTTAAAATACTAAGAATATACATTCATAAAAAAAGTCAACCAATATATTATTTCTTCCAATGTACATCTCACGAGAAGACCATATACGGAAAATTAGAGAGATTTTAGCTTACACAGAGGCTTATCAACAATCATTTTCCCCATAAAACCATTTATGACTAGCAGGGAAGGGGGAAGTACCCTTCATCAAACACTTTAATGTGGCTTGCAGAGTGTAAATGTAGATGTTGATTATATTCATTTGTTTTGAAATAATCACATGAGGTAAGCCCTGGAATACACATGACGGCTTTATTTTGCTTTTTTAACACACATATTGAACATACAGGAATATCCCATAGCAGTATTCCACAACTCATATGGGACTGGGTTTATGCAAAGGGCAGGAATTCTTAATTGACACAGTTTCCCAAGTTGTATTGCAGACAGATCACAGATACTAATCTGGCATATAATTTTTGATATGAGGGGTAACCGTCATTTTCCTTTAGTACAGCATGACCATATCTTGATAGAGATCTTGAAGTTCAGTATCGCATATGATAATTGTTGTGTTGTCTACATTAGCACTGGGTCACATGACACAGCCTTTGGTAAATCATGGATATCAGCAGTGAACAGAAAAGGTTCAAGGTGGTAGCCCTGGCGTAACCTTTTGTAACTGGCAGACAAATTGGTATTGGGATATTTGTATCCATTAATTGTTTCTATGGATGGAACGATACTGATTTGGCACAAAGTATACTTTCCTACCTCACAGTCTTGGATTTTACTGGTATGAGTATTATGGGAAACCATATAAAATACTTTCCCCAGCTTCAACAGTGTTTTACATAATATGTCTTATCTTGAAAACAGTTCTATATTTTTGCAATCATTTTCTCAACTGCTTTCACAGTAGAGAGCTTGGACCTGAATCAGTATCCCAAAGAGCTGAGAATATTATTAGATTCAAAATATTGGAATGTTTTAGTGCATGCAGTAGTAAAAAATTTGTAAATTTGTGGTAAGATCTTAAGGGACCAAACTGCTTAGGTCATCGGTCCATAAGGTTACACACTGCTTAATCTAACTTAAACTAACTTACACTATGGACAACATGCACACCCATTCCCAAGGGAGGACTCGAACCTCCAATGGAGGCATGCAGTAGTCTTTTATTTTTTATGTTACAAGTAAAATTGAAATTGGCTGACAACTACCTTGAGGTACATTGTTTCTTTTCTTATGAACTTGTTAAGTACAAATATTTTCATGCATTCTAGATAATTTTCTTCATTTAATACTGTATTATTTTAACCATAGGGATTACAATTCGATTTCTGTTAGGTTGAATTTGAGAGACGTAACAATCCTCTGCTCTAGAAATACTGTGCTTAGATGTTGATGTATAGGCTTCCTTCCTCATTACATGAGAACAGCGAATGTTTGGTGTTATTTTATTGTTTATTTTTGGCAGTCGTTCCCCAGCCTTATTGATATCTTCCATTACATTCTTATTTGAGTGGGGGCTGGCATAAAATGCTTTTAAAACGTTAGGTGAAATTGACATCTGGTGTACATTATCATAACAATTTATTTTAATAACTTCCTATGCATCTTTGAATTTATTTCTGGAATTTAGTACATATGTGTCATTCACTCTGCACTTTGCTCCCTTGAATTTACATCTGTAATTTTTTTTATATTTCTTTCCTCAAATATATTTCTATGTGTTGACCTAACATGAATCATTGCTTTGAAATGTAGTGTGTATCCTTTCTTATATTTTGTGGTTTGTACAGCAGGTTTGCTTGGACAGTTTCTTGTAGAATTTTAGACAATTTTCTTCAGAATTTTCAGTTAACACATCCTATAATTTTTTGGGTTATTTATTAGCATCTGTGTTGTAGGTTATTATCTCATTTTACTGTATTCAATTTATTTGTCAACTGGGCTAGTTTTGAGTCATTAACTGGTCTTATAGCTCTTCCACATTCTGTACTGGGTGCACTTATTTAATTTTTAAGCACTTGTCTGACACATAATCCATCATTATTGGAAATACCAAGATTGACTGTGTCAAATCCTACTTTTTCTCTAGGACAAAATTATGTATTATATTATCTATTTTTATTGTCTATTATTATATAGTGCGGTTTTGTCGTTTATGCAGTAGGAGTTACGAAATCTGGCTGTGTTTAGTAAACTTCTACTCTTAAATCTTATGTCTACATTAACATTACTAAATAATAGTATTTTGACGTCTTTTTGTTTGAGTACCAAATGTATCTGTTTCTCCTCAGTTTTACAAGTGAGTCTTCATTCTCATTTGTGGGTCTGTATACCAAAGCAGCTACAATTTCGAGTACCCTGATATAATGGTTGAAGGTTGAAAATTGGCCTTTATGCACCAATCAATTACATCTATAACTCCTTAAATTAGATCCATACTTTTTTAATGTAGACAGATACACCACAATGTTTTGCCATTGTTCTGCAATAGGTTGTTGTTCTAAGCTGATGTTTAAGTTTTCCAGGCAGTGCTGAAGTTCATAGGCTTTATACTTCAGAGACTGCTCACTAATATGCAACAATATTGTGCTTTGTGCTTGGGGTTCTCTGTTTGAAGTAATTTAGTTAGTTGTCTATGACTCTTATGAAGATACTCCATTGTATTATGTGGCCAACGATTACACTTAACACTATTCCATCTCTACACTGTATGGAATGAAGTGTTCAATAGATTATCTATCGTAACACAGGTTTGCAGCTGGGTGTTCTTATTGGACACATGTTTCCTTAGCCTTTCTTTGAGTAGTGAAATGTGTTCCAAGGCCATTCAAATATACCCCATGTGCAGTGCATAATCTGCGAGGATATCACATCCACAATACCTAACATTTTTAAAGTGTCTATCTATTTCTGTAAATTGTTTACTAACATTTAATTTTTGTTGTTATGCAGGACCAAGAGAGCAAAATGTAGTGGTGATTAAAGTTTGTGTAAACAAAGTTGGTGTGAGTCAGTTGCTATATAGGTTCTTCTTTATTCCCCACCAGGCTATGTTAGTGCAAACACTGTTAGACCCACATATCGATTTAATCGCAGGTAGGGAACTTAGCAAGTTCCTCTGAGTGAATAACATTGCTTATTTCTGTTACAGAAGAACCAGTATTTACAAAACTGACTCCTCTGACTCCTAAAGTTTTAGTACACGAAACAATTCCACATCTGGGGCTATTATCAATAATGACAATATATCTGTTACGACCCAGTCACCCTTTTCAGTTTATATTGCTTGTGGATATTTTGTTGCAGCAATAACACTTCAACAGAGACAGACTCGGAACGTGGACTACGAAGATATGGATAGGTGTCTCTGTGCTCACGACGTTGTGAATCAAAACAGCGGTAGTTATTAACGTACCCTTTGCTAGAGACATGCTATGTATTGCACTCTAAGAAAAATATTTTGATTATTGGCTAACGTTTATGACATCATGGTAATAGCAGTGGGGCCAACGAAATACAGAGTGCTCCAGAATAAAATTAAAAAATTTGGGGACAGGTTCCTTACACCAACACAAGAAAGAAATTTCCAGTCAACATGGGCTCTAAAACGCATACCTGAAGAGGTATGAGCACTGGTTCATCCTCTATACCGTGAAAAACATCTCTTCTACTGCAAGGCCAATGGCCTTATCACATTGGTAGCACCGGTTCCTGGTTGATCACCAAAGTTGAGTAACGGTGTGGCTACCAAGTACTAGGGTGGGTGATCATCGCCTGGGAAAACTGGGTGCTGTTGGAGTTAAGGACATGCAAGTTGTCGCAGTGGCGTCCAACGATGTTTTTGTATTGCAAGCTCTTTGCTTTCCATATTTTGGGAGGTGGTAGTATGGACCAAAACAAGGAAAAACGTTCAGTAAACATAGGCTGTGAAATTCATATGGTACCTTATGAGCTATGAGCACTTGCTCACTGGAAGAGATTTATTTCACAGTAGGGAACACGAACAAGTGCTTATAGTTTTCAAGGTACACACTTTAGAGCTCATGATCACAGGACTATTTTCTTGTTTTGGTTCATACTACTTCCTCTCAAAACATGGGCAGCAGAAGAGACGTGTTTCACAGTACTGACAATATATCTGTTACAACCCAGTCATTCTTTGTAGTTTATGTCGCTTGTGGATATTTTGTTGCAGCAGTAACACTTCAACAGAGACAGACTCTTAAGGTCTTAAGGTATGCATTTTAGAGCCCATGTTTAAGTGCATTTTTTCTTGTTTTTGTGTAAGGAACCTGTCCCAAATTTCTGAAACATCATTCTGAAGTACCCTGTATATTACCTGGGAGCCCTGAAAGGCAGCTGAGTCGGCTGCTTGGACTAGTGAACAAACCAACAGATGTCTCTGTGGTCTTCACAGCAGCTCACAGTACTGTGTCCCTTCGTAGCTACAATCTTCAAAAATGGATTTCGTAGCTAACTGGGAGAAGTGTCTTGCAAGTTTTCAAACGCATGCGTCACGTATTAAATGGATCCACGAGATTTGTCATTACCACCAGAACATCGTTTGTGGTAAAAGCTACCATGATGTATTTTAGTTGAAACATCATGGTTATTTGGCGTCCATAGCTCGTGGTCTAGTGGCTAGCATTGCTGCCTCTGGATCACGGGGCCCCAGGTTAAATTCCCGGCAGGGTTGGGGATTTTCTCTGCCTGGAGACTGGATGTTTGTGTTTGCCTTGAGTTGTCTTCATCATCTCACCATCCTATTCATCATTCGCGTACTGGGATGGCAACAGAAAGGACATCCGCCCACCACCTAAATTATCCATGCCAAATTTGCCCATAACCATGCCGACCTTGTGAAACCTGCTGGCCAAAGGCCCAAGGAAAAGAAGAAGAAGACCGTGCTTATTTGGTGATTGACAAGAACAATACCTGTAAAAAGGATTTAATTGTGCGCACTTTATGGATGAAAATTAGTTATGAATGACATCGCAGACATTGCCAGTAACATTAGATTACTATGGAGAAAGAGGCTTCGAGATTAGACAGGGTAACTTTCGAAAAATGGAAGACCCAAATTGAAAAGGAAACTAATTACAGATCTGTAAAACAGCATGCTCCAACACCTCTTACTGATGACGTCTACAAAGGAGGCTCCTTAAAAAACGCTCGTGCATCATATCTTAGTATAAATAGGACAGATGATGCTGAAAGTATACAAAGAAGAGCAGCACAAACAGTCACAAGTTTGGTTGACTTGAGAGAGAGCGTCACTGGAATGATGTAATACTGAACTGTTAGACCCTTGGAGACAGCTTCCAAAACTTCAGGAACTAGTTGTGATACTAAATTTATTTTACTAGCTGATTGAGCTGCACATTAAAATAAAAAAATCCAATCTCCAGATTTTCTAAGTTTCCGCGAGACGAGAGCGAAATGGAAATTATTTAACATTGTTTCCTCTCCACAGGAGTAATTTTGGCCCAGATTAATTTTGAGGCAGCGCCTTTCACAGTTAACACTGTAGGTATCAGGGATCACCAAGATGGCGGCAACCATTAGAGAAGCTCCTTGGTTCAAAGAAGGAAGCCAGAAGCATTCCAGGGTGGCAGGTAACGGCAACTTAACAGAACTGGAGAGTTGCCCTAGAACTCGCTGGTAAGATAGATCTAACTTTTTGTAGGAACGTCCGTTTAGGGCGAAAATAGAAAATAGTGCAACCCTGACAGTAGGCTGTTTCCTTGCTGGGACCGAGTTTCTAAATAGGACCAACAGGTCACTCAGCCTCAGTTCAACACTTGTGTCCATCAGAGAGGACCTCGAGGACAACAACCAGCAGCTGTCGGCACAACATAGCGAGATGTTACGGTCCACAGGCTGAATAACGTGCCATCATGCCCCGCTGTTGCTCCCCATTGTTGGGTTTCCCCCTCTCGTTCATTTCAACTTTATAGGAGCTTCATTGATTCTATTTTTGTAATTTTTAATTTAATTGTGTCTTAATAATATGTGAACTTTATATTGAAGACTACTGTACTGATTTTCTTCGCAGTTTCAGTGCTTAGTATTCATTTTCTATTGCTTTCTAAATCTTGACTACAGTGTACGACACAATTAAGCATGCGACTTTAAGGGGGGTAGGATGTCAAACGGGCCGACTTGGAGCAGGAGAGGCACCACATGACATTTTAATTTCCACTGTTTATACTTTTACAAATAAATTCATAAAACTTTGTCAGCATGACCAGGAAGGATTCAGAATTCACACTCATAGCAGTGGAAGTTCGAAAACATAACGAAATAATTTTCTTTACATGTGAATTTTCATCTTTTTTTTTTCACTTACTAATGGCAGCGTTTGTTGCTCTAGGTACACTTTTCTTCATAAGTAAGAGAGATTCTTCGATGAATTTTGCACAGCATACAAACCATACTTAAAGGTGTATGAAACTCTAAAATTTTCCACATCTATTAAAAACTGTTATAAAAATTGTGGTAATTCACTATAAAATTGGTGTTTTTTATAAGCATGAAGTTTAAAATATAACAGCTCATTCGTTTTTTCATAAATTAAATAAATTCTAGAGTTTCATACACCTGTAAGTATGGTATGTAAGCTGTGCAAAATTCATCCAAGAATCTCTCTAACTTATGAAGAAAAGTATACCTATTGCACCAAATGCAGCCGTAAGTAAGTGAAAAAATGATGAAATTTCACAAATAAAAAAATTATTTTGTTATGTTTTCGAACTTCCACTGAAATGAGTGTAAATCTTGAATCCTTCCTGGTGATGCTGACAAAGTTTTATGACTTTATTTGTAAAAGTATGCTGTTGTTGTTGTTGTGGTCTTCAGTCCTGAGACTGGTTTGATGCAGCTCTCCACGCTACTCTATCCTGTGCAAGCTTCTTCATCTCCCAGTACTTACTGCAACCTACATCCTTCTGAATCTACTTAATGTATTCATCTCTTGGTCTCCCTCTACGATTTTTACCCTCCACGCTGCCCTCCAATACTAAATTGGTGATCCCTTGCTGCCTCAGAACATGTCCTACCAACCGATCCCTTCTTCTAGTCAAGTTGTGCCACAAACTCCTCTTCTCCCCAATTCTATTCAGTACCTCCTCATTCGTTATGTGATCTACCCATCTAATCTTCAGCATTCTTCTGTAGCACCACATTTCGAAAGCTTCTATTCTCTTCTTGTCCAAACTAGTTATCGTCCATGTTTCACTTCCATACTTGGCTACACTCCATACAAATACTTTCAGAAACGACTTCCTGACACTTAAATCTATACTCGATGTTAACAAATTTCTCTTCTTCAGAAACGCTTTCCTTGCCATTGCCAGTCTACATTTTATATCCTCTCTACTTCGACCATCATCAGTTATTTTGCTCCCCAAATAGCAAAACTCCTTTACTGCTTTAAGTGTCTCATTTCCTAATCTAATTCCCTCAGCATCACCCGACTTAATTCGACTACATTCCATTACTCTCGTTTTGCTTTTGTTGATGTTCATCTTATATCCTCCTTTCAAGGCAATGTCCATTCCGTTCAACTGCTCTTCCAAGTCCTTTGGTGTCTCTGACACAGTTACAATGTCATCGGCGAACCTCAAAGTTTTTATTTCTTCTCCATGGATTTTGATACCTACTCCGAATTTTTCTTTTGTTTCCTTTACTGCTTGCTCAATATACAGATTGAATAACATCGGGGACAGGCTACAACCCTGTCTCACTCCTTCCCAATCCCTGCTTCCCTTTCATGCCCCTCCACTCTTATAACTGCCATCTGCTTTCTGCACAAATTGTAAATAGCCTTTCGCTCCCTGTATTTTACTCCTGCCACCTTCAGAATTTGAAAGAGAGTATTCCAGTCAACATTGTCAAAAGCTTTCTCTAAATCGACAAATGCTAGAAACGTGGTTTGCCTTTCCTTAATCTAACTTCTGAGATAAGTCGTAGGGTCAGTATTGCCTCATGTGTCCCCATATTTCTACGGAATCCAAACTGATCTTCCCCAAGGTTGGCTTCTACCAGTTTTTCCATTCGTCTGTAAAGAATTTGCGTCAGTATTTTGCAGCCGTGACTTATTAAACTGATAGTTCGGTAATTTTCACATCTGTCAACGCCTGCTTTTTTTGGGATTGGAATTATTATACTCTTCTTGAAGTCTGAGGGTATTTCGCCTGTCTCATACATTTTGCTCACCAGATGGTAGAGTTTTGTCAGGACTGGCTCCCCCAAGCCCGTCAGTAGTTCTAATGGAATGTTGTCTACTCCCCGGCCCTTGTTTCGACTCAGGTCTTTCAGTGCTCTGTCAAACTCTTCACGCAGTATCATATTTCCCATTTCATCTTCATCTACATCCTCTTCCATTTCCATAATATTGTCCTCAAGTACATCGCCCTTGTATAGACCCTCTATATACTCTTTCCACCTTTCTGCTTTCCCTTCTTTGCTTAGAACTGGGTTTCCATCTGAGCTCTTGATATTCATACAAGTCGTTCTCTTTTCTCCAAAGGTCTCTTTAATTTTCTTGTTGGCAGTATCTATCTTACCTCTACTGAGATAAGCCTCCATATCCTTACATTTGTCCTCTAGCCATGCCTGCTTAGCCATTTTGCACTTCCTGTCGATCTCATTTTTGAGTCGGTCGTATTCCTTTTTGCCTGCTTCATGTACTGCATTTTTATATTTTCTCTTTTTGTAAATTAAATTCAATATTTCTTCTGTCACCCAAGGATTTCTATTAGCCCTCATTCTTTTTACCTACTGGATCCTCTGCTGCCTTCACTACTTCATCCCTCAAAGCTACCCATTCTTCTTCTACTGTATTTCTTTCCCCGATTCTTGTCAACTGTTCCCTTATGTTCTCCCTGAAACTCTGTACAACCTCTGGTTCTTTCAGTTTATCCAGGTCCCATCTCCTTAAATTCCCACCTTTTTGCAGTTTCTTCAGTTTTAATCTACAGTTCATAACCAATAGATTGTGGTCAGAGTCCACATCTGTCCCTGGAAATGTCTTACAATTTAAAATCTGGTTCCTAAATCTCTGTCTTACCATCATATAATCTATCTGATACCTTTTAGCATTTCCAGGGTTCTTCCATGTATACAACCTGTAACGCTACAGCAGAATTTACGTAGCTTGTACTATGAAATACCAAATTTGGTTTATTACATAGTATGCCCCAACAGAACAAATAGTCCTGTCACGGAAAAGCCACTTGTAAACGCTGTGCTAGTGCACACGATACTCCTTAAAGCCTGTACTATAGTAAGTTGACGGGCTCCACCTTAAGAGAAAGGATTTTTGTATAGACATTGACCGCGTGTACCTGAATGGAGGCAAATCAGACTTACACCCACTCAGTAATAACAATGATACGTCAAGCAAGTCCGAAATGCAACTACACGTCAGGACGGACAAGAAACAACACAGAAGATGTTACCAATTTGTTAATAATACGGTCGCCAGCCTAATTAGGCATTAACTGAGTTTCTTCCTTGTACAAGTTGATGTACGTTCAAGCATAACAACACGTAGTAACACTGTATAATATGGTAAATTTTAGAACCAGAAAATCTACTGAACTGATAATTTCACTTTCTGTACCAATATGGATAAACCATAAATACACAACATTACACTATATGTTTACTACGAAACTTCGTACTGTCTATTGATCTGATTAAAATCGGGCGTAGGTTACCCTAGAAATAGCACTTTCGAAACACACACACAATGTCAATTTTGATAAATGTAAAACACTGATAAATTTTGGTTTTTGTATTGGCTTTAACTTTGCTTGTCTAATCAGTTTAGAACACTTCAGAATTCAAATGAATAAGAAAGAGGGGGGGGGACCCTTAAACTGTTACGATCACTGTATTAAAACAATTAATTTATTGAAATCTTTAAGCACTCAAAATTTCCACTATATGAATTACTACTCTTTTTAGCTTATTTCCTGCTCATTTAATTACCATTATATCTGCCTCAAAATAATTAAACTTCATTACTAAACCAATTTCAAAATTATCTTCCCACTTTGTCAGACCTTTGTTATTTACCTATAGAGTCATTAACAAAACAGTTCTTTAAACATCATTATAACATAGCTAGGTCTGTAAGTAATTATTATTAACATAAACTTTAAATCTTCATCTCGGGACACTCGGATTGCACAACATGTGGAAAGGACCCTGTCTAGGTTAGTTGTGAGGATAATTAAATGATAGGACAGTTCTGGTAAAATTTAAGTTGTTATTGAACAGTATGGAACAAAAGTAACACTGGTCCACACGAATACAGTACTAAAAGTTTCAACCTGTTTGTATCGATGTGGCGGTCGGCGGGCGGCGAGATGGCGAGGCACAGGGCACACATACAATCACAGCAATGGCTCTTGATGTATCGGAACTTTGCTTCTTCCTAGCGTCGCAATTCTTTTCTATTTAGTGCCTATGGAATTTTGCCATGCTGTATAGGCGTCGGGACAGCACATCCGAGGCTCAATGAATCTACGTCTTCCAGGAGAGCCTCCTCGATCCAGAACGTGTGGCTCAGACCAATGCCCAACTCCGACTACTACTGCTGAGCCCGTTATGCCGTGCAGCGCCCATGTGCATTTTCCCGCGCTCGCCTGCCATCCACCTTTTACCGCTCCCCTACAGACAAACCTAGTATTCACCAGAGGTTTTGCATTCTACATATCCCAATACATTGCCTACGTATGGACCAGACGCACAATTACAACTTTAACATCTTACAACAGATTCAACGTTTCTTACATTTCAATTCTGTTACAATATTGTTTGACATTTGACATAAACATTAATATTCACATCGAAATTTGTTCACAGTTTTCTTAACACAATGACATGAAAAGAAAAGAAATGAAATCAGAATATCGATTACACTAATTTATCGAAAATCAGAAGAAAAAATTATATGTACAATAGTACAGCGTTGTTGTTGTTACACATGCCCCTGTTTCCAGTAAATTTCACTAAGTTCAAATTTGATGGGTACACTAAATTTTATATTTATACAGTGGTTCTGAATCTTTGTGTGAATGTCCCATCAAAAATTTTCTACCACAAACTTCCTTTCACTCACATTATTTAGGTCTATACTTTTTAACATATCAAGAACATTTACCTATCGTTTACTTAAGTGCTTTGGGAAAGTCCAACCTCCTATCACAACATTATTTAAATAGCAAATTACTTATCATTATTAAATTTCTCAGAGAAATAAAAAATCAAAATCTGGAACACAAACACTTAGCTACAACAGCAAATACAAATACCTATATACACTATAAGACAATTTGTTGCTGCTTACATTGAATGGCAGTCCATTTCCTTACTTACTAATAAACACACAATAATATTCAGAAAATTTACTACACATATTTGCTGCCTATTATTCAGATTTGGGCAGTCCATTTCGCACCCTTTTATCACATCTCCTGCATCACTCTTACAATTCTCCTTTAACTATTTATCTGCCCTCTTTGATTTTTGGCAGTCCTTTATATTATGACTATATACTGCCCACTTTGGTTTTCGGCAGTCCCATCTTTTATCTGGCTTACAGCATTTGCTATTACTTTTCAGCCCTTTTCTCCATACATCTTTACATTTACAGTACATTTGGTAATCTGAAACTCACATAAGTACATTAGCACACTGATATTGGTATACATATATTTACAAAGATTTGTTACATTTGGAATAAAATTGTTTCAGCATAGGATACAGCACATTTACTGCAAATTGCTCTCTGATTGTACTTAGGTCACTCACTCCTAGGAACATACAGTTTCAGGTCCACAACATTTCTTACACCTAAAGGTCTTTTGGATTTCGGGTAGATCAGGTAGTAAGCATTCTCGTGTGGAATGTTCTGTATTATATACGGTCCATTATAAATATATTTAAATTTGGAAATTTCATGGTTCAGTTCACTAGATTTTTCGTGGGTTTTTAAAAGAACATAATCCCCAATTTTAAATTTTGAAACTTTCAGATTTTTATCATGTCTTTTAGATCTAGATTCAGCTTTTTGCTTTGCCCTTCTTCTGACTAATTCGTTCTTTTGATTCAACCCCAAGCTTGTACAAGGCGGAAACTCTAGTTTTTCCTCAATTAAACTTTTACTTCTGCTGCCTAACAACATTTCTTCCGGTGGGAACCCAGTAGATTCATGATGTAAGGTGTTCATGACATTCTCAAAATCCAATATAAATCTGCCCCAGGCTCTAAATCATGCCCCTTCCTGTTTTTTCCGCAACGCACCTTGGTCGACTGTGACATCGTCCCAAGATACGTTCCTGACCTGTGAATCATTTATATCTGGTGGCTTTCTAGGTTTCTGGAGTTCAAAGTCTTTACTTACTTGAACTCTTTGCAAAATAAACACTGAGTCGTCCGGTGGCTCCTTTTTTCTGTGTTCAGTCTCAATATCTGGGTTTTGTTTTGAAACTTCGTCATCACTGGGTACAATATCGCAATTAGCTGTATTCCCATTATTTTCACTAGTACCGAAATACTCGTCATCTGAACTATCGTCCGAATCCGACCATTCTGGATCGCTTTCAGGTTCTAACATAAAAGCTTTCCTGAGACAGGCACTAAGTTCTTCCTCTGCATTTTCATCAGGCTTTGATTTTAACTCAACATCCTCTTTTGGCAAAACGACCTCATTATCAGCTTTACTCTCATCCACTGTTACTTCATATTTAGTGTAATCCTCGTGGACTTCAATTACTTTTAGGTAATTACCTGCCCCTTCCCCACGGTGCCTTTCGGTAGCAGCGTGTACTGTTGGCGGATCGTTAACATAAGTTACTTCCTCGTCAATGCTTAGGATTTCATCCTCCAATTCCTTCCTATCTTTAATCATTGTCCTATCGGCAGCACGCGTACTTTGCGCGGCGCTATTTACTCTCTCCTCTTCAAATTTGGGCCACGTTACCTTATCGACGTCCCTACTATTTCCTTTTCCACTAATTAACCTCCTTGCCTCATACTCCTTCTTAAAATCCTCCCACTCACGTTGCTTGAGGCCCTTGTACAGATCGTCGATCTGCACACGCCAATTACTTACTTCCGCTAATTCATTCTCGCCATTTACTTCATTGCTAACACTGCTAACCGCACCTTTCTGTGTATCCACAGTTTCATCTATTATTTCCTTCGCCACGGAATTACCACTCGTAATGTATTCACCAGCTCTTACGGCAATGTTCGTACCTAATACTGCCGCATTGCTAGCGGCTTCTCTCTGAACAGCTGTTCTGCTAGGCTGGGCCGTTGCCCTCTGAGGCTCTACTCGCCTGTTAACATGTATCGCTCTGCGCGTCGAAGACGAGTCATCTGTGCGCGCACCTGACGCTTGTTCTGCAACGACACGTTGCGTTGTTGCATGCCTGTCTCTAACCTGTCTCATAATTTTACTGTCAGTCCGGTAACTTTTCTTAAATCTGGGCCGGTAAGTACTGTCCGCTTCCGTTTGGCCCGCAACGTTCGCGGAAATCAGTTTCCCGCGTCGTTATTATTTTGCGCGGTGTACCCTCTACCGCGACCTAGATAACTCCCTCTTCCTCTGCCTCTTCCTCTTCCTCTCTGTATCACGTTCACGCGAAACCCATCGCCGTCATTTCTCTCGTCATTATTACGATTATTCCTGTTACTAAAATTTTGATAATTAGCACGACTTTCGCACCAGTGGTCTTCGTCTTCGACCCTTTCGAGAAACGCTTGGAAGCTACAATGATTGCTTCCCACATATCTCTTTGAAACTTCTGGAAGCTTTTTATATAGCTCCCATACGATTTCTGAATCGGATCTTCTCCGTCTTAAATGCGTCAACTTCCGGTACCAATATTCGCAGAAATCTTTCAAAGAATTCCTGCCCCTGTTATCATGAAGTTTGGCCATGATAAACTCGCGCCACAAATAATACTGTTTTTGTTCGGACCAATATTCTTCCGTAAACTTTTGTTTAAATTCTTCGAACGTCATTTGTTCGGTATTCAAATTAATTCCCCAGCGCTTAGCTTCACCTGCTAAGGCGCTAATTACTACGTTTATCTTTTCCTGACAAGACAAGTGTTCAGGAAACATCCTCTCGCAATTTTTGATGAAATCCAACGGGTGCCATCCGTTATATTTCTTGGCGAGATCGAAGCGTTCCTCACCTTCGAACAGCTTCGTAAGTGGTGTGCCATTACAGACAACACCAGGCCTATCTTTGATTTTATTCTCGAGATCGAAAATTTTGCCTTGAATTTTCGATGTATTTTGTTCACACTTTTGTACACATCCGGTTACTTTTTCGTCTAATTCTCTTTCAGTGTCTGAAACTGCCTTTTTCAACTGTGATATTCCGTGTTGACATTCGTTTACGATCTCAGATTTAAGACCGAAAACTTTTTCGTCTACTTTTGTTTCAACTAGAGGCTCTACTTTCTCTTGGATGTTGAGAATTTCAACATCAAACCTACTGTTAATATTGTCTATTTCCCCCTGCATAGTATCCATATTTTTGTTAATTGTGTCAATTTCAAATTTCATAGTATTTACTACAGAGCTTAAACTACCCACTTTTTGTTCTACCTGTTCTATTTGTTTACTAATTTTAATTCCCTGTTCTTCTACCTGTGCTTTAAGCTGATCATTCTGTGTTTTGAGCTGATTACTTTGTGTTTTGAGCTGCTGATCAACGTGTGTTTTAAGCTGACTAACCTGATTACTGACTTGTTTTTGAAGCTGATCATTCTGTCCTGCAATTTGTTTGGTTAATTGTTCAAATAAATCGTTCATGCTTAAAATTTTCACGCTGTTTTGTTCTACGAAATCGGTGGGTTCCGATCCTACATTAAAATTTTCTTTCGGTTCTTTCTTTATCTGTGGTGAATCAAACATCTCAGTGGATTCGTTCACATACCCACTATCATCTACAAAGTCATCCTCTACTTCCTGTTTTATTCCTTGCTGTGTTCGAGGCAATCTCGACATTTCAATCTGCTCGTTAACATGTTCGTGATATTGTATGTACGCCAATTGTCTTCCGCTAACGCCATCTGTTATCTGGCCGCGTACACTCCTGTCATTCCCAGCCGCATTTTCCATTACGCTCGGCACATCTACTGTGGCTACGTTCTTGTCCATACTGAACGCAAATTACACCACACTCCTGTACTTGATGTTCACTGCTATTTACTTTACTGAATATTATTACAATTCGTGCCACTGAACATCCACTGTTCGGTTTTCACATTAATTTGTAACCGACAACAACTGGATGTCCTGTCACCGGGAGCCACTTGTAACGCTACAGCAGCATTTACGTAGCTTGCACTATGAAATACCAAATTTGGTTTATTACATAGTATGCCCCAACAGAACAAATAGTCCTGTCACGGAAAAGCCACTTGTAAACGCTGCGCTAGTGCACACGATACTCCTTAAAGCCTGTACTATAGTAAGTTGACGGGCTTCACCTTAAGAGAAAGGATTTTTGTAGAGACATTGACCGCGTGTACGTGAATGGAGGCAAATCAGACTTACACCCACCCAGTAATAACAATGATACGTCAAGCAAGTCCGAAATGCAACTACACGTCAGGACGGACAAGAAACAACACAGAAGATGTTACCAATTTGTTAATAATACGGTCGCCAGCCTAATTAGGCATTAACTGAGTTTCTTCCCTGGACAAGTTGATGTACGTTCGAGCATAACAACACGTAGTAACACTGCATAATATGGTAAATTTTAGAACCAGAAAATCTACTGAACTGATAATTTCACTTTCTGTACCAATATGAATAAACCATGAACACACAACATTACACTATATGTTTACTACGAAACTTCGTACTGTCTATTGATCTGATTAAAATCGGGCATAGGTTACCCTAGAAATAGCACTTTCGAAACACACACACAATGTCAATTTTGATAAATGTAAAACACTGATAAATTTTGGTTTTTGGTGGTGGTGGTGGTTAGTATTTAATGTCCCGTCGATAACGAGGTCATTAGAGATAGAGCGCAAGCTCGGGTTAGGGAAGGATTGGGAAGGAAATCGGCCGTGCCCTTTCAAAGGAACCATCTCGGCATTCGCCTGAAACGATTTAGGGAAATCACGGAAAATCTAAATCAGGATGGCCGGAGACGGGATTGAACCATCGTCCTACCGAATGCGAGTCCAGTGTGCTAACCACTGCGCCACCTCGCTCGGTTTTGGTTTTTGTATTGGCTTTAACTTTGCTGGTCTAATCAGTTTAGAACACTTCAGAATTCAAATGAATAAGAAAGAGGGGGGGGGGACCCTTAAACTGTTACGATCACTGTATTAAAACAATTAATTTATTGAAATCTTTAAGCACTCAAAATTTCCACTATATGAATTACTACTCTTTTTAGCTTATTTCCTGCTCATTTAATTACCATTACATCTGCCTCAAAATAATTAAACTTCATTACTAAACCAATTTCAAAATTATCTTCCCACTTTGTCAGACCTTTGTTATTTACCTATAGAGTCATTAACAAAACAGTTCTTTAAACATCATTCTAACATAGCTAGGTCTGTAAGTAATTATTATTAACATAAACTTTAAATCTTCATCTCGGGACACTCGGATTGCACAACATGTGGAAAGGACCCTGTCTAGGTTAGTTGTGAGGATAATTAAATGATAGGACAGTTCTGGTAAAATTTAAGTTGTTATTGAACAGTATGGAACAAAAGTAACACTGGTCCACACGAATACAGTACTAAAAGTTTCAACCTGTTTGTATCGATGTGGCGGTCGGCGGGCGGCGAGATGGCGAGGCACAGGGCACACATACAATCACAGCAATGGCTCTTGATGTATCGGAACTTTGCTTCTTCCTAGCGTCGCAATTCTTTTCCATTTAGTGCCTATGGAATTTTGCCATGCTGTATAGGCGTCGGGACGGCACATCCGAGGCTCAATGAAACTACGTCTTCCAGGAGAGCCTCCTCGATCCAGAACGTGTGGCTCAGACCAATGCCCAACTCCGACTACTACTGCTGAGCCCGTTATGCCGTGCAGCGCCCATGTGCATTTTCCCGCGCTCGCCTGCCATCCACCTTTTACCGCTCCCCTACAGACAAACCTAGTATTCACCAGAGGTTTTGCATTCTACATATCCCAATACATTGCCTACGTATGGACCAGACGCACAATTACAACTTTAACATCTTACAACAGATTCAACGTTTCTTACATTTCAATTCTGTTACAATATTGTTTGACATTTGACATAAACATTAATATTCACATCGAAATTTGTTCACTGTTTTCTTAACACAATGACATGAAAAGAAAAGAAATGAAATCAGAATATCGATTACACTAATTTATCGAAAATCAGAAGAAAAAAATTATATGTACAATAGTACAGCGTTGTTGTTGTTACAAACCTTCTTTGATGATTCTTGAACCAAGTGTTAGCTATGATTAAGTTATGCTCTGTGCAAAATTCTACCAGGCGGCTTCCTCTTTCATTTCTTACTCCCAATCCATATTCACCTACTACGTTTCCTTCTCTCCCTTTTCCTACTACCGAATTCCAGTCACCCATGACTATTAAATTTTCGTCTCCCTTCACTATCTGAATAATTTCTTTTATTTCATCATACATTCTTTTAATTTCTTCGTCATCTGCAGAGCTAGTTGGCATATAGACTTGTACTACTGTCGTAGGCTTGGGCTTTGTGTCTATCTTGGCCACAACAATGCGTTCGCTGTGCTGTTTGTAGTAGCTTACCCGCATTCCTATTGTTTTATTCATTATTAAACCTACTCCTGCATTACCCCTATTTGATTTTGTATTTATAACCCTGTATTCACCTGACAAAAGTCTTGTTACTCCTGCCATCGAACTTCACTAATTCCCACTATATCCAACTTTAACCTATCCATTTCCCTTTTTAAATTTTCTAACCTACCTGCCCCATTAAGGGATCTGACATTCCACGCTCCGATCCGTAGAACGCCAATTTTCTTTCTCCTAATAACGACGTCCTCTTGAGTAGTCCCCGCCCGGAGATCCGAATAGGGGACTATTTTACCTCCGGAATATTTTACCCAAGAGGACGACATCATCATTTATTCATACAGTAAAGCTGCATGCCCTCGGGAAAAATTACGGCTGTAGTCTCCCCTTGCTTTCAGCCGTTCGCAGTACCAGCACAGCAAGGCCGTTTTGGTTAGTGTTACAAGGCCAGATCAGTCAATCATCCAGAGTGTTGCCCCTCCAACTACTGAAAAGGCTGCTGCCCCTCTTCAGGAACCACACGTTTTGTCTGGCTTCTCAACAGATACCCCTCCGTTGTGGTTGCACCTACGGTACGGCTATCTGTATCGCTGAGGCACGCAAGCCTCCCCACCAACGGCAAGGTCTATGGTTCGAGGGGGGGGGGGGGGGGGGGGGAGTGTAAAAGTATAGACATTGTAAATTAAAATGTCGTGTGATGCCTCTCCTGCTCCAAGTCGGCCCGTTTGACGTCCTACCCCCCTTAAGGTTGTCCCATTATTATGATTGTGATACTGCTCTTCCCGCTCAGCTACAGCCCCTTGATTGCCTTCGAATAATCAGTGTTCAAAGCGACTGGTTGATTCACAGCTGCAAGCAGGCCCAAGTCAGCTGCTGCTATTGCGACACACTCTAGTATCTTCTTCATGGCTTCTGTTGATTAATAGAAGCGGTAAGCTGGCCAGGTGGAAGTTTCAAGAACTGGTATAAAGCGAAGAATCTAGACGTACATTACAGCCATCTAGATATCACTCTCATAAGGACTGCAGTGACAAGATAATATTAACTTTATTGGGCACAGAGGCATTTAAACAATCGTTCTTTCCATACTCTATATGTGAACGGTAAGGGAGTAACAATAATGTATGATACAATGAGAAGTATTCCCTGACATGCTCTTTACGGTGCTGGTGGAGAGTGTGAATGTGTGTGCAGAGGGCACTGTAATAAAGGAATAACGCTGCCGCTGGGATGGTTCTGTTGCTACTGGCATGACCTCGCCTCCTTCCAATCTTAGGGCTAGCTTATCCAGTTTAAGGTGGACTCTGTATCACTGTGTAAGTTCACATTTTTTTCGCGTTAAAATCGTTTACAGAGTTGAAAGAAGTAAAAACTGAAAAAAAAATGTACCAATGCATGACTCAATTCCATACTGTCAGATCAGTAGTTTAGTACTTTCCAACTGTACCACCGAGATCGACAGAAAGTATAGACTGAACATACCTACGCAGTCATTTAGTAATGAGGGACTTTTTATTACTTCTCCTAATACTCTTCTAGTTCGTAAGAATGATATTGGTACTGTGTCACTTACAAAGGAAGAAATGCAGCACTCTGCAATGAAAGTACTACTTGAGATTAGACTTGATGTACTTTCTGTTCCCGTAGATTCATTGTGAGGTAGTCCTCCAGAATGCAGAACATATCAGAAAACCAGAATAAACGATAAATACTTAAAAAGAAAAACAATTATTCCAATGTACCAGCCACAGATCCCAAGTGAAATGGTCGTTGTGGATATGGAATAAACAAAAAAAAAAAATCTTCAACAGATTTTCGTTTACAGAATAATACGAAAATTGTCAGCAAACGTGTAAATGTTCAGTTCACTACTCTGAGGTGACAAAAGTCGTGGGATGGCGATATACACATACTGAGATGGCGTAGTTCCGCTTACACAAGATATCAAACGGCAGTGCATTGGCGGGGCTGTCATTTGTGCCCAGGTGATTCACGTGAAAAGGTCTCCGACGCGATTATGGCCGCGCGACGGGAATTAACAGACTTTGAACGCGGAATGGTAGCTGGAGCAAGATGCATTAGACATTCCATTCCGGAAATCGTTAGGGAATTCAGTATTCCGAGATCCACAGCATCAAGAGCGCCGAGGATACAAATTTCAGGCATTACCTCTCATCACGAACAACACAGTGGCAGACGCCCTTCACTGAACGACCTAGAACAATGGCGTTTGCGTAAATTTGCCAGAGCTAACAGACAAGCAACACTGCTTTATCAGTGTGAACGTACGACGAACGTATTCGTTACGGCAGTGCGGCGAAATGTTGCGTTAATGGGCTACTGCAGCAGACGACCGAAGTGAGTGCCTTTGCTAACAGCATGACTTTGCCAGCAGTGCCTCTCCTGGGCTCGTGACCATATCACTTGGATCCTAGACGACTGGAAAACGGGTGGCCTGGTTAGATGAGTCCCTATTTCATTTGGTAAGAGCTGATGGTAAGGTTCGTGTGTGGCACAGATCCCATGAAGCCTTGGACCCAAGTTGTCAACAAGGCGCTACAAGCTGGTGGTGGGTCCGTAATGGTGTGGGCCATGTTTACATAGAATTGACTGGGTGCTCTGGTCCAACTGAACCGAGCATTTACTGGAAATCGTTATGTTCGGCTAGTTGGAGACCATTTGCAGCCAAACAACGATGAAATTTTTATGGATGACACTGCGCCGTGTCACCAGGCCACAATTGTTCACGATTGGTTTGAAGAAAGTTCTGGACAGTTCGAATGAAGGATTTGGCCACCCAGATTGTCTGACATGAAACCCATCGAACATTTATGGGACATAATCGAGAGATCAGTTCATGCATAGAGCCCTGCATCTGCAACACCTTTGCAATTCTGGCTGGCTGTAGAAGCAGCAACGCCCAGTATTTCTGCAAGGGGTTTCCATCGACATGTTGAGTCCATATCACGCCTAGCTGCTCCACTGCGCCGGGCAAAAGGTGGTCCGACACGATATTGGGAGGTATTCCATGATTTTGTCACCTCAGTCTATGGTGCACAGTATTATAATTCTTAGGCTATTTTAGCCAAGTCTTATCAAATACAAAAATTATATTACAACACATATTATAATGAGTGCGTCACTGCGCGGAATTTTTGCAGAAGTGGGATTGCACATAATGCTCGGGTTATTCAATATTATTAGCAACAGACACTACTTCTACTAAATAATTCATCAACAGATTAGAACCCTAAATCCTTTAGGCTTATCCGTAACTGAACTTTATTAGCAGTTCCGGTAAACATTTTATGGCTGCTGACAACTTACTGAAAGTGTGTATTCCTGACTAATGAACATCTTCCTGGATCAAAGTAAATGACTTTAAATCTATAAGAAGATTATTCTTATTTCTGATATTGATCCCATGAACTGAGATGTTGGTTTGACAAAGATATATATTTTAAAGACAAATACCATTAAGGAATAAATATATTGGGAAGCAATATTTAGTATCCATATTATTTTTATATCTTTATAATGCCTCAAACACTAACAGCCGGATTGCAACCAAGCAACCGAAACCAGGCTGCAGTTACTAGCCAATGCGCTGCCAGCTCCGCAGCATCAGCAGACACCGGCACTTCCGCACGATGGACGCCACGTGGACACCTGTCGCACGATCGACCGATCTGCCAATTATGCCACACTAGGCCACGGACCACGCTTCAGATGGTTCGAAGCGGCCTTGATAGAGGGGGCCTTCCGCAACTCTCAGCATGTGGAAACGGGATTTAAAACAGCAGGACCAGCCCGTCAGCAAGTCGTCACAGCTGGGCCATCCAATGATGTAAAGCCTGTATCGTTTGTCGCCGTATCTGTGACACTGCCTCCGCTGGGCCAGGAACCAACGAACGCTGCGTGAGTGTTCAACCCGGGCACAGGGACGCCGCCTTGCTGCTCCATCACCACCCCTCAGCCATCAGCCACCATCCGCCAGCAAGCCGTGCAAGCCGGGCCGCCGCTAACGTCCACGAAAATCGCCTGCATCGGCACGCCTCTACCAGTGTGCTGGCGTCTGAGGATCAAGTCCCATCGCCTGCAGTCTGTCTGTTTCAGGTGCGCTGAACCATATTTGTACGTGTTCATCAACAAAGTGTTCTACCAACTCGAGACCTTCCACTTAGCTTCTTGTCGTTTTCTTTTTTGTGTGTGTGTTTATGCAAGTGCGATTACTCGGGGTTCAGAAGAGGTCAGTGCAGTCTACTTGACACACTCGCGAACTCGAAGCACAATTAAATTTACCGGCAAATTCACACCTAATAAGCTAAATAGTGGGACGTGTGAGATGCTTGGGGTTTAGCAGTAATTAATGAAATCTGCCTGCCACACTCATGAACTCGGAACAAGATTAATTCCACCAAAAAGTAATACCTTGTGAAATTATCACATCACAGAATTATTTGGTAACCGTGATAGCGTTACGGAGATGTTTAATAAACTCAAGTGGCAGACTCTGCAAGAGAGGCGCTCTTCATCGCGGTGTAGCTTGCTGTCCAGGTTTCGAGAGGGTGCGTTTCTCGATGAGGTATCGAATATATTGCTTCCCCCTACTTATACCTCCGGAGGAGATCACGAATGGAAAATTAGAGAGATTAGAGCGCGCACGGAGGCCTTCAGACAGTCGTTCTTCCCGCGAACCATACGCGACTGGAACAGGAAAGGGAGGTAATGACAGTGGCACGTAAAGTGCCCTCCGCCACACACCGTTGGGTGGCTTGCGGAGTATAAATGTAGATGTAGATGTAGAATTATACTGAAAAAGCAGAACAATCTCTCTGCTGCATGCAGAAGTAGGAGAATTTCAGTTTCTCGATAAGAAAAATTAAAGAAAAGATTTGTATAATCCGGAAATGAACCAATTATCTTCACCTGGTTAGTCAATAATGTTCGAGGTAGTGGCACATGTTTAACTCTGGAACGCCGACACAGAGAGCACACATTCAGAGGTATAAAACCACCTTATGATATTTGTTTTAAATTAAGGGAGGGTTGCCTCGCTAAAGTAGCTGTAGGATAGCTGAAATGAAAATAATCATTAAAATGAACGTCAATTTATTGACTCAAATTAACTTGACTCACACATCAAGTGTTGGCAAATACATGATCGTTTCACAACCAATTAAAATCACTGGGCATGAACTACATTGATGAATCCCCATTATTCGGAGAAATTAAACTAAAAATTATTTCGGAAAGACCTAAGTGAAACAAGGCTCCGGGAGTAGACAACATTCCATCAGAACTACTGACAGCCTTGGGAGAGCCAGTACTGACAAAACTCTACCATCTGATGAGCATGATGTATGAGACAGGCGAAATACCCGCAGACTTCAAGAAGAATATAATAATTCCAATCCCAAAGAAAGCAGGTGTCGACAGGTGTGAAAATTACCGAACTATCAGTTTAATAACTCACAGCTGCAAAATACTAACGCGAATTCTTTACAGACGAATGGAAAAACTGGTAGAAGCCGACCTCGGGGAAGATCAGTTTGGATTCCGTAGAAATGTTGGAACACGTGAGGCAATACTGACCCTACGACTTACCTTGGAAGAAAGATTAAGGAAAGGCAAACCTACGTTTCTAACATTTGTAGACTTAGAGAAAGCTTTTGACAATGTTGACTGGAATACTCTCTTTCAAATTCTGAAGGTGGCAGGAGTAAAATACAGGGAGCGAAAGGCTATTTACAATTTGTACAGAAACCAGATGGCGGTTATAAGAGTCGAGGGACATGAAAGGGAAGCAGTGGTTGGGAAGGGAGTGAGACAGGGTTGTAGCCTCTCCCCGATGCTATTCAATCTGTATATTGAGCAAGCAGTAAAGGAAACAAAAGAAAAATTCGGAGTAGGTATTAAAATCCATGGAGAAGAAATAAAAACTTTGAGGTTCGCCGATGACATTGTAATTGTGTCAGAGACACCAAAGGACTTGGAAGAGCAGTTGAACGGAATGGACAGTGTCTTGAAACGAGGATATAAGATGAACATCAACAAAAGCAAAACGAGGATAATGGAATGTAGTCGAATTAAGTGGGGTGATGCTGAGAGAATTAGATTGGGAAATGAGACACTTAAAGTAGTAAAGGAGTTTTGCTATTTGGGGAGCAAAATAACTGATGATGGTCGAAGTAGAGAGGATATAAAATGTAGACTGGCAATGACAAGGAAAGCGTTTCTGAAGAAGAGAAATTTGTTAACATCGAGTATTGATTTAAGGGTCAGGAAGTCGTTTCTGAAAGTATTTGTATGGAGTGTAGCCATGTATGGAAGTGAAACATGGACGATAAATAGTTTAGACAAGAAGAGAATAGAAGCTTTCGAAATGTGGTGCTACAGAAGAATGCTGAAGATTAGGTGGGTGGATCACATAACTAATGAGGGGGTATTGAATAGAATTGGGGAGAAGAGGAGTTTGTGGCACAACTTGACTAGAAGAAGGGATCGGTTGGTAGGACATGTTCTGAGGCATCAAGGGATCACGAATTTAGTACTGGAGGGCAGCGTGGAGGGTAAAAATCGTAGAGGGAGACCAAGAGATGACTACACTAAGTAGATTCAGAAGGATGTAGGTTGCAGCAGGTACTGGGAGATGAAGAGGCCTGCACAGGATAGAGTAGCATGGAGAGCTGCATCAAACCAGTCTCAGGACTGAAGACCACAACAACAACAACAACATTTCGGAAGTAATATTTGAAAGCAGAAGACACTTGAAAGCTATTTGGAAGACGGTTAATTTATTGGCCAAACTAATTATCAGAGCATCGCCAGCTCACAAATGCTGGAATACTGGCGAAGCTAGGAACACGTCTTCGTAATACAAACTCTTAACCAATTAGCAATGACGCAAGTTACGGTAAGCACTAGCCAGTTGAGAGCTGCGCAGTCTACAAGTAGCGCAATTGCTATTCGCGACACTTACAGGTAACAGCAACAAAAAGCGCCAGAATGGACCGGACACTACTCGTTACCTCTGTGGAAAGGGCAGATATGACCACCCAGCAACCTGCCTGCTCCCCCACTTTTCTCCAAATCACTTTTCTCTGTTTTCACACCAGAGACAGCCAATACTTGGGTTTTCCATCATGACAAGTGAAAATTTCTTTTTCCAAGCCACTTTTCAGGGAAGGCCTGCCTAAATTCTTCAGTGCATGACTGTTGTATTCTCGTAGACTAACCAGAAGGTGGCAGTAGATGGTACTCTCTTTCCCTATTGGCTGCACGTTTACCATGCGAATAGTCACCCGTTTCCCACGCTGTGTGCGAAAATACGGCGGTGGATTCCTCTCTGCTATGTTTCCAGAAACGCCCAGCTGCGTTTGTCAAGGTCTTCAGGTGGTGTCGAGAACAGCCCAGCATGCAGCAGAAAGATGACTAGTGGTACCGCCTGCCAGAGAACAGCCCTCTCGGCCGGCTGTCGCACGTGGTTTAGCCAGCTCATGCAAAAAATTCTAGGAACATCTCGAGACGCCGGTATTCAATCACAGGAAGCTTCAAGCGCGTGGGTGGCCACGCCTACACCTGGGTGGACACACCTACACCTGCCCTGTTCTCCTCCCACAATGTTCCTGTCAGTACTAGACATAATGCAACTATTAAAGATCGCAAAGCGACGTGTGACTAATCAGTATCGTCACAAACTGATTGGCCTGATTCGTCGCCTCGTTACAATATTGGTGTCACGATACCTGCTGGAGCTGCAAATGGCCGTACAAAGGAGCCTTGGAGAGAAAGAGGTGCGACAGCAGTGGTGTTTGGCGCAAGTTTTCAAGGAAGCGCTGGCAACAAATGTTTTATTTTGGGCCTGGGTATACTATACGCTTGTGGTGGCCGATCTGAGCGAAATGGTTCTCCCTGAGAAAGCAACAACCTAGGAGGCAATTCAGCATCTACTAAATGAGATAACTAAGGTTAGAACTGACAATGAAGTTTTGTGTAGAGAAGTGAATCATTTGAAGGGAGCAAGAAGGGAAAGGTTATCTTTAGGTGTACCCTCAGCTATTCTTGATGCTGGTACTGCCTCATTGGTGACATCATATTCCGGAAAACCTGGGGAGTATATTTTTGCATTCATGTATAGTTTGAATGTGGCTGTGAGGTTAGGGAATTAGAGTGATGAAAAATTGTTAAGTGTTGCTCGTTTAAAAATGGTAGGGGATGCCAGCACTTACACTATGTTTAAGGAGATGTTACGGAACGCTGAGGCCTTCGCTGACTTTCAGGAAGGTTTAGTGGATCGTTACAAGATAAAGAATATCTCGCGATAGTATCGTGATCATCTCATTGGTCCAGTGCAGGAATAGGAAGAATCAACAGAAGATTCTTTGGACCACATCAGGCAAATCAATGTCAATATGTTTGAATTAACGAATAATGATCGTGCCAATAAAGCGATATTGCAAGAGGCAGAACAATGGGCGCTTGATGCGATTTTGGGAGGCCTGCCGCCCGAAATATCACCTAAATTGCGCAAATAATTTCCGAGAACCGTAGACGAGACAGTGGCAACTGCAGCAGCTTTGACTGAAACCGATGCTGTAGCTAGACCAAGAGAAAGTATTTAATGCGGAGATTATGTGTTATATGTGTTGTCCTCTGGGCTACATTCAACGTTTCTGTACAAAACCAGACTGCCAGAGGTGCAAGCAACTGGGGCACTGTGTCCAAAAATGTCCAAAGGTGCATAGCCGGGAGAATCAGCGTCAACACTCGCATCCCTGCGCTAAATGATACAGTGGTATGACCACTTTGCAACGTTCCCAGTAAGCCCGACTACGGGACACCCCAATGCAAAGTTAGTGCAGACATTTGGCTATTCGTCTATATAAAGGGAAGGTTGTGTAAATTGCTGTTCGATACAGGACCACAGATATCCGTGGCTAGTCAGAGTATATTGAGTGCAGTGTATTTAAACCCACCACGCTCTAGCTTAAGTGGTGTGGGTGGTAAAAGTGTGAATTTTCTCGGCCGCACGTTTTTGGATTTCCGAGTGAGAAGGAGAAACTTCCGAATATATGTCTTGGCAAAGTCGATCTACCTCAGCGCATGGTGGAGCTGGATGGGACATTGTTCTGTCTTAGTTTCACGACTGCAAGAACCGAACTGTCGCAAGGAACATCCAAGACTTCGGGTAAACCGGTTAAACTGCGTACATGGCCTAGTAGACTCGATTTGTGGGATACGATACCGAAAGGTACAGGAAGGCTGGTCTGCATGAACATAGGTGCTGATCTGCCAGTTAATGCTGTGTTTGTGATGGAGTCCTTGTCAGAGAACGAGGCATTGGGTCCAGCGCGATGTTTTACACAACGAAGTTTGTCATATGTACAAGAATTAGACAGAAGCCGAGTAGTACCCATCAGTATCAAAAGGAGCCCTGACAGCTAACTTAGAGGTTTTAGAGGATGAGTGTAAAGGGTTTTCACTGCAGAATATCAAAAGTAGGGACAGCTTTCGATTTAACTGTACTGAAGGGGAAAGTGTCGCATCTGAAAGGACGTGAGGGAGGAGATATGGAGAAGCTATTAGAAAAATACGCAGGGTTCCTTAACCCACATGGATCACTACCAGCTACACCTATCGTACAACACACAATTCCTACTGGGAACGAGGAGCCAGTATTCAAGAAACTGTACTGTTTCCACCAATATTTGAAACCGGTAATGGAGGGAGAAGATCGAAGATCAAAAGCTTCAGGATGGAATCATAGAAGAAAGTATTGTCCCCTGGTTGGCCGCAACAGTAACCGTGTCCCAGTAGTCCTCAGAAGGGAAAAATGCTTATAGGTTCTGCTGCATTTACAGATTTGTAAAGCAGTGTATGGTCACTGGTGTGTATCCCATATCTAATATCACAGAGACATTAAACAATGTGGGACAATGCCGTTACTTGACCTCCTTAGATTTATGCAGCAGCTGTCACCGTTTAGAAGTAGCAACAGTGGATCGGCATAAGACAGCATTTTCGGTTCCATTTGCACACTTCCAGTGTTGCTGGATGCCTTTCGGTTTGAAATACGTGCCATCGACTTTCCAACGCTTATTAGATGAAATTCTACGAAGCCTGAAACCAAAAAAATGCCTAGTATATCTGGATGACATACTGCTACACTCCAAGGACATCCAGAAGCATATGGTGCATCTGCAGAAAGTATTTGAATGGTTTTGTGTAACACAGCTGGTCCTCAGCTTAGAAAAGTTTCACTTTGTATCGCAGGAGGTCGGCTATTTAGGTAACATTACTGGCCATGACAGGTTATGTACCATCCCTCAGCTTGAACAAGAAGATTTTCCAACACCTAACATGGTAAAAGTAATACAATCGTATCATTTGATTGCGAATCCCTATAGAAAATGCTTTTCATAATTTTGCAGAGGTAGCAAGACCCCTAACAAAATTCAATGTTAAAGGAATTACTTACCATGGGTCCTATCCTCATATTTGCAGGCCACCAAGAACAGTTTATCTTGTCTTGTGCATAGAGCAATCATACCATTAGCTCCTTCAGTTGTATCCCGAGCTAAGAACATCCGATAGGCTATGCTTCCAGGCAACTGAATAAAGAAGAAAAAGCTATTCAGCTACATAAAAGGAAATGCTGGCGTTAATTTTTGGTATAACGTGTTTTCGTTGCTCTTTGTATGGGAGGCGTTTTAAGGTCATTACAAATGACGCTGCACTAAAATAGCTTCTAGATTTAAAGGATCCAAGCTGAGCCTTAAGGCTTAGCCAATTCGATTTTGAGGTTTTGCATCGTCCAGGGAAGTCTTTTGATAACGCTGATGGATTGAGGCGCAAAGTATACGCCATAGAATCCATCGGAATAAGCACAGAAGAGTGGCACAAAACTCAGGCCTCCAAACCTGATTGTCAGCGATATGAAACCTTGCACTCTTCAGTTCTGATAATGGAGTGCTTTACAAGCAAATACTTTGCAGCTGCCACGTCGTTGTGCCAGCCTGTTTCTGGGCGCAGTGGACGACGAGCCAAAGACTACTGCATTGCGAAAGATTACTGGTGGCCTCAGAGGAAACAATCCATTGAGCATTATGTAAAGAACTGTATCCCTTGCACTCAAGGATCCAAGCTGAGTCGTGAGTGAGTACCATTGCAAAGACATCCTGAGGCAGAGTAACCTTTTCAATTAATTGGCCTCGACATCCTAGGCCCATCTCCACAAACACCAGCAGGAAACAGATGTGAACTAGCTAACCATAACTGATAATTTATCGTGTTACTTGACCATGATCACTGTACCAAACCAACAAGCAGACACAGTGGCTCATACTTTTGTCAACCATTAGCTATTGAAATTCGTCACACCACAAGCAATAATAATAGACCAAGGCACAAACTTTATGTCTGAATTGTTTAAGCAGCTACGGTGATAGTTGCACATAGAGAAGTTATGGACTAACACCCTTTACCTGCAGGTGAACGGTACAACAGAGAGAGTGCATAGGACATTGAGCAAAATGTAAAGTTATTATGTGAATAGTAGCCATGATAATTGGGACACCCTATTAGAATATGTCGTGAGTGTTTATAATTCAAAAATTCATGAATATATGGTTTTGTTTTTGGTAGAAAACTCATATGTCAACCCATTTCAGGGGAGAATGTATCCTTTGTTCGGGACTTTACTAAAAGGCTAAAAGGGATTCGGTATCAGGTGAAAAAAAAAAGAATATAAAGACTCTAGAAAGACAGGAAAGCAGTCACACCAAACGACCGAAATTACAGAAGTATCACATCAGTCACGGACTTATGCTACGTAACAGGGCTGGCACAAGGCACGTGCGAAGTGTACGGCAGCACGAGGCGGCACTTTCCGAGGGGCGGCAAATCTTTTTTTTAATTTTTTTTTTAGGCCAAACTAAACATTCATGCCCAAGAGGGAACTGGAAACCAAACCTCGGAGGGAGCGGCTTCGGGAATTGTGGCATGGCGCCTCGACTACCTGCCGGCTGCCACTGTCGAACAAGGGGAGGGAAGAGGACTAACATCTTCCTCGCCACTGTGGCAGCACCGTCGTGTTTACGCCAGAGAAAAAGAGAGGCGGAAGCAGTCTGGCGTACACGCCGGTATTCTTATGAGTGGAGCGCGAGCACTGCCAGCATGTTAGGCGCCATGCGGTTACTCACAACTAATTTTGCAGAAGACAAAATCTAATTTGGAAATTAGAATGCAGTATTCGATACTGCGGTTACATGTTAAACCTGAAGCAATTTTGCTAAGCCCTTCAATGGCAGTTTCCGAGTGTTTTATTCTTCCCGCATTATGGAAAGAAATGGTTGAACATTACTACAATCAAACATGTCCAACATCTACAATGGCTAGAAGTATTCAGAATGGGTGAATACGCTTCGAGTAATTACAAGGGATAAAGACATTGCTAATAAGCCGGGCATAAGTTGGGTTTCGACGTATTTTTGAAAATTTTTGCTATCTGTTTCTGAGTGATAGTCGGACGTTTTGGTTTTTCAGCCATGAAACACCTGTCTCCACCTGTATGAACAACAATTAAACTCTGACCGGCACTTTTGTTTGACAGTACTACTCGCGCACTATCACTTTGCCAACATTTATTTACTGTATAATGCGTGTGAATCCATGTTTCATCTTAGTAAACTACTGGTCGCTTTGATTCTGATGAAACCTGAGAAAGTATGGTCTTTTAGTAGCAATTCCCTCTCGTCCGCACAAAACAAAACGTTAATTTTGACACCTTCTAAACCGAAAATCCATAGACAGAACATTGCTTCTAAGGGTTTCCTTGCTAGCTTTGAAGCTCATTTCTGTTTGACAAAAGTTGTGCAGTTTTCGCAAAGTTCGTATTTCTTTCTATTGATCCTAATGCCATAGAAATTGGTGCCTGATCATACATTTATCCATAGCATCGGTCACATACTTATTGTAAGCTTCTTGCTTCTTCTTCTTGGGTGCTAGTTTAACCGTAGCCTCGCTGTACCTCGTCACGTGACCTAGTTCCTGCCACTGCCGCGTCACCACTTCGCCTTTCCAGGCAATAGATATTGTTGCATTCTCTACAAAGAAAACTACAGAATTCGTTTCGGTAGTTGGTCGAGGGAGTCAAGGTAGGTCAGAAGCACTTTCATTGCGTTTCGTAAGAAGAGAAGAATTGGTGCGTCCGAATTTCTTGCAACTTGGGATGTAATAGGTAAGTGCTTTTCATATAACGTAGAATTAGTATTGCGCATGCACGTTACTCATAAGTTAGAATTTTTCGCCTTCAAGATTGCAGAATAGGAAAATTTATTTTTCTTATGATCTGTTACTTCAAAAATTGGCAAGTCGGAAAATAAGCACGCGTCGTCCCAATAGCTAGAATGGAAATAAAACGAAGAAAAATGAAGTGATACGGCGATGACTAATTTGTTACCCTTATTCCATAATCAGACACGAAAGAAGTTACACATGGAAATTACGACAGATGTCGAGTGTCAGTTCTTTGAAATGAACAATCGTAGTGCAGTGAGTTAATATATTTCGACTAGCAAGGTACCCGTCGATGCCCGGGTGTCTATTTATTGCATTATTATGTTACTCTATCTCCTTATTCTTCCTCTCTCCAGTGGAGAGAATGGAGAGTCTCCATTGTCTTCCGCCCGACTCTTTGACCGTTTCACCTGCATCTGTAGTGAAATTCGGCCTGAAATTCAATTTCACGCGGCTCAATTCTTATGACTTTATCTCCTGAACAGTGTATCACACAGTAATATAATTTTCCGCTTTCTTGTAGTGGAATATCAGGAAATTGTCTGCGAAGTGTGTTGCAAATAAAGTTAGTACACTGACATTAACAGTTAGTTTCACGTAATCGTTTATTACAGGCTGGATCGAAACATGTCCGACGGTAGAAAAAGACTGTCTGGCAGTGAATATAGGAAAAGACGGGCGCTGAAGGAAGATGACAATAAGAAGCAAAAGGGTGCACTACATCGATATTTCAAGCCAAAGAGAGAACGACCTAGCAGCAGCGAGGGTGGAAAAATAGATCCTGAAATTACAGAAACTAGTGGAGCTACTGCAGCTAGATCTTTATCTTCAGGACATGACCAGAAAGTTGACGAACACAGTACTGCGACCACCGCATACAGTAGCAATGCTGACGGTGGGCCATCCACAACATGTTCAACAGACCTCGTCTGGACTCAAGACCTGCTTTGTGACGAAAGCTCCGAGATTGAAACATCAGGCAGAACTGAAATTAGGCGACCCGATTCGGAAAATACCGGAGGAACATCAGACGAGGTACTCACCACCTGAGAAGGGATCGAAGGCGAGCCCAAACTGGAAGACACAATTGACTCAGATCCCGGAGAATGGCCGGAAATTATTACCGACTGCATTCGAACGACTTTGGACATGCGAGGTCCTCCCGAGTGCATTAAGGAAGCTGGAGAATGTCCTAAAAACGCGGACGACCGGCGTCTCAGCCCTGAGCACTACAGCTATTCTTTGAAGAATTTACAAGAAGCCGATAGACATTGGTTGGTGTACTCAAAGAGCAAGGATGCTGTGTTCTGCTTTGGTTGCAAACTTTTTTCGTCATCTACAGTAAAAATTGCAAAGAACGGTATAAGCGACTGGCGGCACCTTGCTTCGTATCTCGAAAATCAGGGGAAGTCTCCCGAGCATTTGGATTCACATAAAAAGTGGATCGTGTTTTCCCAGAGACCGAAAAAGTCACGAACTGTCGACGCCCATCATCAAAGGCTTCTGAATGCTGAAAGCGAATATTGGAAAAATGTTCTTGAGCGCTTAATAGCAATAATTCATTTTCTGAGTCGGCAATGTCTGCCTTTGAGAGGAAGTACAGATACACTCTTTCAGCCTGACAACGAAAACTTCTTGAAACTCGTTGAATTATTCGGAAAGTTCGACACTGTGATGGTGGAGCACCTGCACAAAACAAACCAAGGTGAGAACAAGGGTCATCATTATCTTGGAAAAGAAACACAGAATGAAATAATTCATCATATTGGATCATCTATAAACAACAAAATTCTATTAATGATGAAATCTGCAAAGTATTACATTATAATTCTGGACTGCACACCAGATATTTCAAAAGTTGAGCAGATGACAGTTGTGGTACGTTTCGTCCAGGAGACAAGACTCGACGGGGTATACGATGTCCGAATTCGGGAGCATTTCCTGGGATTTCTTCCAGCGCCCGGTTCTTCAAGCACCACTTTGACGCAGGTCGTACTCAAGTTCTGGGAAGATAAAAAAATTCTATTGCATAATATGAGAGGGCAAGTATACGACAATGGAGCAAACATGAAAGGAAAGAAGTCTTGCCTCTAGAAAAGAATTTCAGATATGAACAAGACAGCATTTTACGTACCATGTAGCAGTCACTCATTGAACCTTGTTGTAAACGATGCCGCTATGTCTTCTAAATATGCTGTTTCCATGTTTTCGACAGTGAAAAGCTTGTATGACTTCTTCTCGTCCTCCGTTCGACGTTGGATGTCTTGAAGAAGTATCTGCCTAACCTGTCGCTGAAGCCACTGAGCGATACTAGGTGGGAAAGTCGCATCGATGCACTTACTCCCCTGAGATTTCAAATTGGAGGCGTTTATGATGTACTGGTTCAGATATCAGAAGAATTCGATGGTATGACCGCTGACGAAGCAACGTCAGTTGCGAATCAAATAAAAAATTACACCTTTGTTACTTCTCTGGTAATCTGATACGACGTTCTGCTTCACATCAGTGTAGTCAGTAAGACCATCCAGACCATTGACATAAATGTTTCTGAGGCCGTGGAAATGTTTGAAAAACGAAAGCATATTTTGAGACCTGCAGAACAGAAGAAAAGTTTGTGTCTTTCTTGATGGATTCCAAAGAATTGGCTACAGAATTAGAGCTAGAAGATCTAACGTTACCACGGATACGTGTTTCCCGGCGATGAAGTAAGAAGCCAATACACTTTACCTATGAAGGAAGGGATGAGACAATAGATGACCCAACAAAACGTTACAAGATTGAATTCTACTATTATCTTTTAGATATAGTTACCACATCTTTGGATGAGAGATTCAATCAACTGAAATCTCATTTTGATTATTTTGATTTTCTGTACGACATCGGCGAGATAAAGAATGCACCTCCTGACAGCTTGGACACAAAGTGTAGCTATTTTGCAAGATCATGTGTCAAGCGACATTGATGCACTGGAGTTGAGGGAAGAACTAAAATTGCTTTCAATATTGTTGAAACCTGGAATAGGTCCAATAGAGACTCTGAAGTTTATAGGAACACATAATTTTTGCCCTAATGGTAACGTTGCTCTGAGAATTCTCCTAACACTCCCTGTGACAGTTGCGACAGGAGAGAGGAGTTTCTCAAAACTGAAATTGATGGAGACATACCTCCAATCAATGATGAGCCAAACTCGTTTGAATGATCTTGCAACAATATCGATTGACCACGAGCTTGCAGAGGACTTAAATTACACAGATCGTGTGAAAGAGTTTGCACAAGTAAAAGCCAGGAAGGTTCGATTTGCCTTGTATTTTTTTTAATTTTTATATTATGACCAGTGTCTTGGTTATTTACTGTGTTGTTTCTTATTTTGTTCAACATTAAATAGTTATTGTAAATATTATTGTCCAAACCAAATTATCGTTAAATTGTAAATATATTTTGTTTTCCGTTGAATACATTATCTGTTCACAACCACTGAAAAATGTTTATTTACATTAACTGTAAGTTCATGCCACGCGGGATTAGCCGAGATTAGTTAAGTCCCATAAGATTTCACAAGCATTTGAACATTTTTGTAAATTTACAAGGCTTTTAAAACTTAGTTAGACTCTTCAATCAGGTTTGACTCCATTTTTGAGCTAGTGCCCGGTGACTGTTTTGTACAAATCTGTAGAGAATTTCACCAATCAGTCGCAATTTTTGTTTTTATTTTCCAGATCCACATAGATTTCGGGCACAGTGTCGCTATTCTCAGTGCTTTGAGTTATATTTACATCTATACCATCATGCTGAACGTAACTGTCAACATGACGGTTTAGACGTAAACATAACTCAAAGTATTAAGACTGGCCACTCACTGGCCAAAACTTAGGTAGATCTGAAGAGTAAAAACAAAAATTGCGATTGATTGCTGACATTTCCTACAGATTTGTTTAAATAAAATTCCACAAACGTTTTGTAAAAAAAAAAAAGGCAGGGGGGGGGGGGACATCAATTTAATTAACAGCTCGCACGGGGCGGCACTTAGGACTAACACTCATGTTCTGAAGTGGAAAACAAAGAACTTCATTCCGTGGTACTGAGGACCCTATCAAGTAGTCGAAACAACATCCCCAGTTAATGTTAAAATACAGTTCACCACCTGAACCACAGTTGTCCATATAAGCAGAATCCGCTCGTTTCAAGGTGAACCGGAGGCACTGCCTTAATTGCCGTCAGGGAGGGAATTGAGTAAATAAAGCAAAAGAAGAAGGGTAGAAATAAGCCAGTGACGCAGAGTGTACCTGAGTTTGTTCCAACACATCCATATACCTTAAAACAATGAGGTGGTCTCAAGATCAGAAAGTTAGTAATTACTTATCAGTTAAGTATTATGGTTATACTTATAATGTGTTATTTCTATGACAAAGATTTGTGGGGAATATCTGCAGATAAGTGGTAGGGTAGAGAACTGTTAATAGCCAAGTTGTGTGTCTAATTCAGATCAGTTATTTTGTTTAAAATCTAGCTGGCATAGAAGTACATAAGCAAATAGATCGTAAGTTGGTAGTAAATGAGAATGAGGGAGTATATGTGTGACACACTTTGTGTCTGTCCTTGAGAATGAAAATGGGAGGTTAGAAAACACAGAGCCTGAAGAGGCCGTATTAAAGTGGTTTTTGCAGCAGAGAACACTGTAAAACCCTCTTTCAGGGCTGATTGTTTGCAAAAAGGAAAACTTTTCGCTGAGAAAATCGACAATTTGTCTTCATTTAAAAAATGGTGCAAACAGCTCTGAGCACTATGGGACTTAACTGCTGAGGTCATTAGTCCCCTAGAACTTAGAACTACTTAAACCTAACTAACCTAAGAACATCACACACATCCATGCCCTAGGCAGGATTCGAACCTGCGACCATACGGTCGCGCGGCTCCAGACTGTAGTGCGTGGAACCACTCGGCCACTCCGGTCGGCCTTAATTTAAAGCGAGTACTCGCTGGCTACAGAATTTCAAGGCAAGGTACGCTATTCGTGGGTTCGATTTAAGTAGTGAAAAACTATCAGCAAACACAAAATCAGCAGAAAATTTTACTGAAAAATTCAAAATTGAAGAATAATCTTAACTTCTGAAAGGGAAACTATTGCTCCTGGCCACAAATTTAGGAAAGACCGTATTACTGTGCTCAATTGCACTAATTCAGTGGGAAACCACAAAATACCTTTGCTACTGACAGGAAACTCGAAAAAATTTTGGGCTTTCAAAAATGTGGATAAACTTCCATCTTTTACAATAATCAACCATTGGCCTGGGTGATTACTACTTTGTTTTACGAATGGTACAATTCAATTTTCATACCGGTACTTAAAGTAAAAACTACCAAAGCTGCAGGGAAAGACGGTAGTAAGATGATGCTAATCCTGGACAATGCACAGACCCACCACACAGAAAGTCTTCTTGATAGAGAAAATGCACGTTTAAAAACACTCTTCCTGCCGCCAACGAAGTCAATGGGCCAATCAGTTATCGAAACTATTCATAGCTTCATTACAGAAGACAACTGTCGAGGAAGCTTTTTATAGTAGGTGGAAATGAAGACGACATTGTGGCTCCTCACCAAAACTTGAATTTAAATGACTGCTCTTAAATGGTGGCAGAAGCATGGAATCTGGTGAAGGCCACCAGATCAAAAACAGCTTGGGATAAATTTGATACAAATTTAGTGCGTCAAAAATTAGTATATTGCAATACTTGGTGGTGTGAATGAAATTTACAGGAACAAACTGAAACAGTCACCTGAGATTCTGAGATGCACTGTGATTTTCCATTGCAAAAAAATTTCGATTGGCCTGTAAAAGATAAAGAGTAATTATTCCTAGTTTTGAAGTTAATGTCAATATGCAGTGTAATAGGCTAATGTGGGAGCAGTAGCGAAAAGTATTTTCTTTTTGTGCTGTAGTGACGTTCTGCGGTTACCATGTTGTTAGGGAGTTATTAACTATCAAATTTATTGAACAAAGGAATTTGATCAAATATTGGACATAGATCTTGTACAAAGATCTTTGACGTAGCGCAAATTGGTGGTATTACTCTTTCATCCAATATTTCGTCCAAATTTCAGAATGGCGAACAACAGTTTGTTACTATGTTCCTCAGTTGCGTGTATTACAACCGCACTGTGTTTGCATTTGGAACAGAGAGGAAAGAAAGGAAAATTATTGGTTCTTGGGTGAAGCCGTGGGTTTCACGCCGAGATAATAAACGCATACAACAAAATTTGTTACGGGAGCTGCAACTCGAGGATGTAAAGTCGTATGAAAATAGCTTGCTAATGGAGGAGAGTACATAGCAATGTGTTCACGAAAGTGGCTCCTCGTATCACAAAGCAGAACACTCACCCCAGAAATGCCATATCCGTAAATGACAGACCTACCTTCCTTAACACTGTCATTTCTTGCAGCAGGAGAATGCTACTCTAGCTATCACTCGATTACTGCAGTGCAGCCGCGCGGATGGACCGCGCGGTTTGAGGCACCATATCACAGACTGCGCGGCCCCTCCCGCCGGAGATTTATTTCCTCCCTCGGGCATGGGTATGTGCGTTGTTCTTAGCATAAGTTAGTTTAAGTAGTGTGTAAGTATAGGGACCGATGACCTCAGCAGGAATTCACACTCATTTGAACAACTGATTTCCGACTACATACAGTTGGCTCTGTTCAACTCATTTGGAAGAGAAACTTACATACCAAACAAATGACCAGAGGTGTGTTCCGTCCAAGGCAATACCAACTAAATTTACTTTTCGAATATATTTACAAATAAAAAATAACAAATTATAACTATCACCCACAAAGTAGGCTTACGACAACATGCAACACAATGTTATTAATGAGGCTTCATTACCACATAGTAACTCTACATACTTAATTTTACATCATGTACTTATCATACCGATATCAATAATTTATATTTTTATGCCGTAAAATTATTATTCTAATCTTATGGTGGAATATCATTCTTTCAGTGCCTAGTACATCTGTTTATGATGACCACAGTTACTGTCCATGTTCAAAAAGGCTGGAAGCACAATATGATGAGTATTGGCAGAGAACTGCTACTGAAGAAGTATACAAAGCAACTTAGTGTGTGACGCAAATGAAGAATAGTGCAGTTAATAACGTGAGCTGCTGATTTGAAAAAGAGTAAGTAATTCGGTTTCTCGTAAGTTAATAGTGAAAATATAATGGATGTGATCCACTTTTGGATTATTAAAACAGTCAAAATACGAGGAACTTCAATAAATTATAAAACTCAAGACACAGAAGAAGTGCATTCTGTGAAATTTTTAGGATTAAATCTAGACAAAAAATTAAATTGGAATAAACATGTGTCATATCTAGTAAACAAGCTATGTAGCTTTACATTTGAATGCAAATATCAGCTAGTGCCAATGACATGGACACAAGGAATGTTACATACAATAGCTATTTACAAACAGTTATAAGGTAAGGTATTGTCTTTAGGGAAATTCAATCAACATAAAGTGCATACAGAAACTAAAGAAAAGAATCGTTAGAAATATGTGTGCTGTGCACCCTAGAAAATCATGTTGCCCATTATTTAAATGTCTGAAATTACTAACAGTTCCTTTACTATACCAGGTGTAACTAAATTTCTTTTACAGATTTTGAGAAATTCTAGTGGGGAAACTTAAGAGTTTAGCATACAGACTCATGACTGAAAACATATCATTTTTCAGCTCTACACAAAATACCACAACACACGTTTCTCTCTGACTTTTACTGCTCGTCGTCCGGGTCCAGTTACAAGCAGGGCTGAATGTGCCTATCACCAGTGTCAGCACAGATATGGTACCTCTGTACAATGTTTTGGTCCACACAATCACCATTCCCTGGTCATCCAGCTGCTGCAGCAGCCATAAACCATCTCTGTAGGTCTTCCCCAGATGCTACAGGGGTCTCATAAATCAAGGGTTTCACATAACCTCACAGGTAGTAGTCTATTTGGTTCAAGTCAGAAAAATATGCAGGCCAAGCAGCTGGGCCACCATGACATATCCACTATTGCCCAAATCGTTGGTCCAGATGATATCGGATCGCTTTTGAAAAATGAGGTGGTGCACCATCATGCCGAAATCGTATATTTTGAGGCACATGGAGCTGCATATCTTTCAAAAACCCATGCAGTACACTATCAATGAATCGCAAATGTGTGGCCCCCATGGGATGTGGTGGAAGAAGATATGACCCAGTCACAAATCCATCCAGGAACCCAGTCCAAAAGTTCAGATGAAATCCATGGGGGCATGCAGCATGCGAGTTTTTATCAGCCCACACATGGCTGTTGTGGGAATTGAGAACATATTCCCTGATGAGCTTGGCTTCATCCATGAAAAGGATCCACTGTGGGAAGTCAGGCTTTTCCTCACAATGGTGGAAGCACTACATGCATAACTGGGCTAATGATGCAGATCCTGTGGCTGCATTTCCTATACCTCCTGGCAGTGGTGCAGATGTAGCTACTGCTCATGCAGAACACGCCATACAGTTTGGTGACCCACATTCAGTCTACCTGTTATGTTTCTGGTACTTGCTGTATCCTATTACACTGCATGGAATACAGCCTCTCCAACTCGAGGGTGCAGCAAAATTATGGAGCACCACAGTCAGCCCTGCTGGTGGTGAATGTACCCTTCTCCGAGGCCTGCTGGTACACTGTAGCAAAGAGGGAATATGAAGGCGTTTGGTGGTGAGAAAATTCTCATCATACAATTGACGAGCAGCCCTCCCGTTGCACTGTGGTTCACCATAAAATAACATAAGATTGGAATATTCTGGAAACGTTTAATTCACCATAATCAACCACAACACACTAAATATGAAATGTAGGTACAGTTTTCATTGTATACTGTAGGGACTGATTACCACTGTACAGTAGCACAGTATGAACAAAGACCACATGCACAGCGGCATGTGGAAACGTCTCTGAGTGGTACAGTGTGAACAAAAACTAAAAGCACGACAGGAGCTACAAACCTCTCTGCACAGATCATGGACACAATTGGACTGCATGAAAAAAACTTGTAATGACCATGAGACATCAGGTAATTGGTAAATGACGTACATAATACCCCAGTCAGGGACGCCGAAAGTGTGGGAGATCTGAATGTGTGTTGTGGTATTTTGCATGTAGCAGGAAAACAGTACATTTCTTGACATGAGTTCTTATGTTAAACTTAACTGTTGAATCCCCACTATAAGTCTTCGACATCTGTATTATCATTTTTTTTACGAAGCATTTTAAAATGATGTATGGTAAACTGTTCTGATCACTCATATAATACGAGAATTAATTGTGTGGTTCCTGTTCACCGTTTAACCTTATATACTCAGACTCCCTAGTGTATCAGAATGAAAATTTACAACAAACTAAAAGCTAAGAACATTGTGAATATGAACCTAGTTTACAGAAAAAAGCTAAATAATATTCTAGTTAGCAATACGTAGTTGAATACTTCATGAAGAAAGAGCTGAATATTTGTGCAGGATGTACTTTATCAACTGCCTTATAATGTAAATATGGATGTCTTTCAATAAAAAAGTTACATTAATGTTTAAGTAGTGTTCTTCTTTATTAACCTACAATTTTATATCAGTGAAGTTCTGTTAACCATATTTTGATGTGTCTCTTAACTCTAATAATCTGATTAGCTTCTGTATGTTATGAGATGAGTAAATCACAATTAGCAGTTCTGCTGAAGGTTTTGGAGCCTCAAGCTAATGGTAAAGTATCACAGTATTTTTAGCAAATAACGATATTTGCTTTGACCTTACACTTTTATTCTGCAAAGGCATATACCTACTTATAAAATTTTATGAAATTAAGTCACTCAAGAACTGTAATTGCTGATAATTTCCTTATTTATACCCAGTGACCATCTTTTTATGGCAACTGAATTTTGGGACGAAACCCATTATATGAAACTTAGAAAACTACTCCTAAAACATTTTTTTTATCTGCAGAAAAATCCTTTCGCCACACAAAAATCTTTTGAGCAGAGAGGTAAATTTATAAAACAACTACATCCAAAGCTTATTTTTTTAAAAATTAGTTTTTTTACAATATATTTTATCATTAACAGAACTAGTTAAATGACAGAGTACTTTCGAGTAATTCAATCGTTGGCTACCGTTTTTTGAGAATAAATACAGCTAGCACGAGCTACTGTATTTAGAGTTAGTTAAAGGCAAACGACACCATTGACTACAGAGAAAATGACGAATGGGAATTCCGTTTTCTTCAAACATGGCAGACCTATAGTCACTCTACGAAATTTTAACTCACAGGTTAGAAAAAATTCTAACCCCCTTGCCTCTAATGAGTCTCTGCCCCACAGTTGTCCAGCGTCCACATACTGTCTCTGGTGAAGTGTTACTTAACCATTCTAGCAGATGAAGGAAAGCAGGAATGTGTTAAATTCCTGATTGGTACTTTCATAGAATTTTTTGAAGCTGTTTCTGCCTTTTCTTCATTTGTGACAGCTTGCCAACTTCCCTTTAACGACTTACATAACCTTCATGAAAAATAATATAAAGTTCTCCTAGCTAGGCTGTGATATACTGATCCCCTGCATAGGGAATATTGCAGGCAAGCATGTGAGCGAGGCCCATGTCCCTGAGCTATTTTCTCACTGAATTACTTACACTTCACGTTCAAGGGCCAATTTCTTCGTTCGCGTGTTGTCATATCGTTTGCTTTAATTCCTGCTGTGTTTGAGTGAGTGACTCCTTTCACTGTCAATATTTTAAAACTTCATTTTGCTAACCCAATTGCTTTACAGGTTCTTTTCAGTGAACACTTATATTTCTTCGTTATTAGAGACTTGTTGCAATTATCAGGTTTACAGAAAGAATATATCGTCAGCAGGGCCTGTTGGGTGAAAGGTAATGTCTAACTTCTCAGCTAATACACAACATATTAGCTTAATGCAAGAGCAATAACCAACAAGAATTAACCCAGGTTATGCTTCAAGCCAGCCAATGAAAAGACGTTGCCACACTGAAACCACCCCAGTCTCGTTTGTAGGAGGCTGTGGTTTAAGTACATTTCTGATAACAAAACACTGACATACTAGCAGAAACACATACCAACAGTATTGAAACAAATGAGACTGTAGAAACAAGTTAACTGGTTTGGATAAACGTAATAAATAATTGGACACAGTGAAAGAAACAGTAGAAAACAGAAGAACTTAGGGATGACAAGAAGGAGAGTATTGACACGTTGACAGCTATACTTTTTCATTGTCGGACAAGAGGAAGACATCTGGGATAAGCAAATAAGAAATACTACATTCAAGATAACAGGAAAGGTTTGAGTTTCCTTTTGTTCCACAGGTGTACGACTGAATAGACAAGATGGAGAAAGATTTAGTATTACATGTAGCTACAGCCAATATGCTGAATGTATCAAATGTGCATTGCATTTATGTAACCAGATTAAACAGGTAGGGGTACAAGGTGAGTATTTAATAATATAATAGCAAGACATTATTAATAAACGTTAACTTCCCTAACAGCTCTTGTGCTTCATGTACATGTATACACTCCACATAAAATGTAATTAAGTACCTACTGTAAAGTGGTATTATTTTATGCCACTTGTTGTCAGAGTTAAAAAAAGTCATGTAGTGCATAATTGTTTTGTAAAATGCTTTTTGAAAATAAATCTCAAATATTCTGAAATAATGTGAAAAACTGTAGTAAAAAGGCATCAAAGATATATTTTTGAAATTTTATATCGTTAAAAAAATACCAAGAGTCTGGTACTTTCCACTGCTTAATATAAACATTATTTTAAACAGGATAATTTCTTGGGGCAATGTTACCCACATTATAATTTATTGTGTTACGGTATAGGTCCATAGTAAACCACCATAAGTGTATATTTTAGGAATTAAATGGAAAGTATAATAAAAATTTACAATATTGCGACTTTTTTAACATGTGAGAAAAAATCAAACAAAGGTAACCATGTTGGTATGTCAACATGTAAATTTGTGTAAAAATGGGTACTCATATCACCTATGAATGCAAAAATACAAATGGAAAATGTGATATTACTTTCTACAGGTAAATGCTTTAGCTAAAATACTAGTTTTGTTTAAATATAGAATATTCGTTTCATCTTAGTTGCTGACTTTTACGTTTACAATATGTAGCTTCACGAATGACAATGCAACGAGAAGTTTGTGAGTCAAGTCTTTGCAATTAAAGACATCACATAAGTCCAATAATGCACCGTATGTTCAGAGCATTTCCTCATAGCCCAGTTAGATCAAAGTTCAGTGTCATGTGTTCACATCAGACACGTGTCTGCTCAAGGACTGGACGTTGTGTTGTCTTCATCATTTCGTCCTCATCGACTCACAAGTAGACGAAGTGGCATCAACTAAACGACTTGCACCAGGTAATTGGCCTACCTGATGGGAGACACTAGCCACACGCAATTTCATTCTCTTATACACGCAGAATGTAATTTCCACTAGATTCTTCATAAATGATTGTAATGTTTCGGTGTATGATACATATGTATTTGACGTTAGACATATTTTCCTTTTCTGTACGGTAGCTTGAGTCGCAGCAGGTGTTTATGCAGTTTATGTTTAACTGAAATGATTACAATGAGATAATCAAAAAATGGTTCAAATGGCTCTGAGCACTATGGGACTTTACATCTGAGGTCATCAGTCCCCTAGACCTTTGAACTACTTAAACCTAACTAATCTAAGGACATCAGACATATCCGTGCCCAAGGCAGGATTCGAACCTGCGACCGTAGCGGTTGCGCGGTTCCAGACTGAAGCGCCTAGATACCACTTGTCCACACCGGCCGGCTTGAGATAATCCAGTGAATGAATTGTGGGCTAGGCAAGAAAATGTTCATTTAAAATTTTAAACATATTAATTCTTCTTTCAATATATATGAATATTCTGGCTTGTGCTAATTGTCATGTTGAAAGTGTTTTCTTTATTTTGGGAACTGCTACTCCAGAAAGTCATAATAATTTTTGAACATCAAAAGGTTTTGCACATAATGCAAATTTTATGCATTTATTTGTTTTACAGTGTTGCGAAAGGATGTTCCCCTCCATCCAGACCCCACCTCACGACACTGTTGCTCATATCAGGAGAAAGTTGTGCAGTGTGTGTGAAGTAAACGTGCTAAACAGGAAAAAATCAAACTTCTTCGACACCCAAACTGACGCCACAAGCAGCAGATTAGTCATTGTAATCATATGATGAAGACCTTGCAGAAGAATAACTACATAGATGAAGAGTATTTTAATGCTTAACAGTGTGTCCAGTGTAGCCTCAAGAAAAATTGTCACATCAATTCACCAAGACGACATTGTAGGACAATAAATTGTAACAAGGTGGGGCACCAGGCTTCACAAGTGACATTATATGTATGTCGACAAAATTCAATTGACTTAATGGTTAGTGAGTAACTGTTTAAACAACGCTTTATTCCTGAACTTGAGTGCTCACATGAGAGTTCACTGGTCACTTTGAAACGTCCCCTTCAAAAAATTTATGGATTACTGTGCTGATATAAACATCTACGTTATTTGATTTTCAAACAGCTGAGCAGAACTGAACGTACTCAGACATTTCTCTCTTTACTTATTCTGGTCAACACTAAACTGACACGCAATATTTTTAGCGTAACGCAATCTGACTTTCAAAAATCCCTACAAAAGAATGGCCCTGACTAACAGTAACCTATACCTTTCATGAATCGCTTACCTCACAAAAATCTTCGTTACTCGAACTACTGCAATTACAGCGAGCGCCAATACTGCCAGCTAAATAAAAGATACTAACTACTGAAGGCACTAACTACTGATAGGCATAGTTAGCAAATGAAAGATTTTGATAGAGAACAAACAATGTATTTACCTATATATATATATATATATATATATATATATATATATATATATCAGTTCATGATACACAGTATTACAAACTTACACTTTTTGATGGACAGATGTCCAGATCGTCCGCTCTCAAAATTCTGTCATCTCTCTCCCCACATCCACCACTGCTGGCGGCTCACCTCCAACTGTGCAACGCTACATGCTGTTCACATCGAACTGCCCAACACAACAATAGCGACTATTCCAACAATGCCAACCAGCCACAGGCTTACACAGCACAGTCAGAAATTTTCATATAGAGCGCTACATGGCGTTACCAACATAAAAACCTAAACAGCCTACTTACAACTTGGTAATTACTTTGTATTACAGTCTAATAAGGCTCATAAGTGAGAATGCTGAAAGCCTCTTTCTCGCAGAATCAAAAGTGAAAGCAAGTACAGTAGATAATTATTTTTGAAGGACAGTGAACTAGATTTGAGATTAAATACATTGGTTAATATGTTGGGAGTTTCTTTTGTTTGGAAACGGAAAATTAACCACACTGTGGTTCAGGCCGAAAAAAAATCGATTTTCAGTTTTCATCATATTTCGATAGATTAAGGTTTTATTTAAGTGCTCTGAAAAGGATTTTGCTGAAAAAAAATTTTCGAGCATTTAAAGAGCATTTTCCTACCATATGTGTTTATGTGCCACACCCACTTTTCTGTCACCCACTTTTCTGCACGTCTTTTAGATCTTTATATCCCCTTCATTGCATGTTATAGATTTTTTTTACTCCCGAGTGTGTTGGCGATTCTTGGAATGCAACGGTCGGTATTCTTTTGTTGCTGCTATTTGTTAACAACACGCTTTCAAACACACAGTTAGTTTTGTTAAGTGTGATTGCAAGTAGTTGTTATACTCACGTTTCAGTGTTTGTTTTCATGTTTTTTGTTGTGTTTATTGAAGATGACGAAACATAAAAGCATTTTCAAGAAACGACAATTTAAAGGAAACAAGTTTAGAAAGTTTTCTGTACAAGAGGTTATGTCACCTGGCAACGATGTTTCTAACTGTAATTCTTCAACAAGTGCATCATCAACGAAGCTCTCACCATTTCAAGAGAGTTACAATGAATTTACTGTGCGTGACAAGGGGTGCAGTAACATTATTATAAATTTGAGAATATTATCAGACGTAATTTCTAAATTTGTGGAATGTAGACAGTGTGGTAAGTTACAAAGTGTGAAAATTTGTGAGAGTGCCAGTGGGAGAATAGGCCTAGCAGTTGCTTTGGATTTAATTTGCACTAAATGCTCAGCTGTGATTTCATTTATGAGTTCTTCAAAACCAGATGCAAGTGTCCCTTATGAAATCAATACTAGATTAGTTTATGCATTACGATCCATTGGCAAGGGCATGGCTGCAGGGAGATCATTTTGTTCAGTGATGAACTTACATCAACCACCAAATAAATTGAAAAACTGACTCCTATATTAGAGAAAGCTGTATGTGAGCTCATTGAGTAAAGAATGAAACTGGCTGCTTGTGCAGCGGTGGAAGAAAATGATGGATGTTTGGATATTGCAGTTGCACTTGATGGAAGTTGTCAGAAAAGAGGACATACTTCTCTGAATGAAGTAGTGACTGCCATGAGCGTAGACACCAGTAAAGTGTTAAATGTGGAGATAATGTCTAAATATTGCAAATGTTGTGAAGTCAATGAACATAAAGAACACAACTGTGTGGCTAATTTTAGAGGAACAAGTGGTGGTATGGAAGTTCATGGAGTACAACAAATAATTCATCTTTCCGTATAAGCAAGAAGTGTACGGTACACCAAATATTTGGCCGATGGTGACAGTAAGGCATACAACAATGTGGTGAACTCCAAGCCATATGGAGACGCCATTGTTAGCAAAAGAGAATGTGTAGGCCTTGTTCAAAAACGTTTGGGAACAAGACTGAGAAAACTAACTGTTGATAATAGAGGAAAAAATTATAAGATGGAAAATTGTTGACCGGACAGGGTCAGTTAACTAAAACAGAAATAGAAAACTTGCAGGTAATTAGTAGAAATAAAGAAAATCTGGAGGCAATGAAGAGAGATGTTTGGGCCATATTCTTCCATAAGTTTTCTACTGATGATAAGTCATGTCATGGACTGTGTCCATCAGGAGAAAATTCGTGGTGCAAATACAATACGGCTCAGGCAACTGGAGAATCTTAGTCTCACCAGCATTCTCTTCCTGCTGCTGTTATTACAGCAATTAAAACTATTTTCAGAGACTTGTCTCATCCTGACCTTCTAAGGAAATCTCTGCATGGGCAGACACAAAACCTAAATGAATGCTTCAACAGCTTAACTTGGAACTGCCTTGCTAAAACTGTATTTGTAGGCATGCATACAATGAAACTAGGAGTTCACGACGCTGTTATTACATTCAGTTGTGGTAATATTAGAAAGTGTTGGGTACTGAAAAAGCTGGGAATTAATCTTGGTGAAAATATGATCACTGGGCTGAACACTGCGATAAAATGAGGATAGCAGATGCAGACAGGTCTGCATCTAATATGGCCAAGAAAGCAAGACAAACACCCAGGAGGGTGAAAAAGAAGCTGGAAGATCTGCTAGAGGCCAAAGAAGTGCCATCATATGCAGCAGGACAGTTTTAATTAACTGTAAGTAACAAATTTCAAACTTTTTTCTTTAAAGTCAATTTCCTGCAAACTAAAATTTTCAGTACATATGCCCCATTATATCATAAACTATCATAGATAAATGATTGAAATTTTCAGAGGCTCTACATAACATAAAAACCCACCTCTGGTACTACATTCATTAATATTCCTCCATTAGGAAGTTCGTAGAAAAATATTTTCTTCAGAAAAACCTAATATTTTTTGTTAATAAATTTAAAAAAGTATTTCTTAAAAACTATCAAATGGATAAAGTAGATTTTAGTACAGTTGACTCTATTAGTATCATGTAACATACAGTAAAAATATTAAGGTCCTGCATCCAATAGTTTTTTCAGAAATGCGTCAAATACTTGCCTACATTAACATGGGTTAGATAGGCAGGGTGTGGTCCCCTGAAATTAATAGAACTGATGGCGAGAAAGAATAAACTCCACACTTGCAAGGTAACTTTATATACACTCCTGGAAATGGAAAAAAGAACACATTGACACCGGTGTATCAGACCCACCATACTTGCTCCGGACACTGCGAGAGGGCTGTACAAGCAATGATCACACGCAGGGCACAGCGGACACACCAGGAACCGCGGTGTTGGCCGTCGAATGGCGCTAGCTGCGCAGCATTTGTGCACCGCCGCCGTCAGTGTCAGCCAGTTTGCCATGGCATACGGAGCTCCATCGCAGTCTTTAACACTGGTAGCATGCCGCGACAGCGTGGACGTGAACCGTATGTGCAGTTGACGGACTTTGAGCGAGGGCGTATAGTGGGCATGCGGGAGGCCGGGTGGACGTACCGCCGAATTGCTCAACACGTGGGGCGTGAGGTCTCCACAGTACATCGATGTTGTCGCCAGTGGTCGGCGGAAGGTGCACGTGCCCGTCGACCTGGGACCGGACCGCAGCGACGCACGGATGCACGCCAAGACCGTAGGATCCTACGCAGTGCCGTAGGGGACCGCACCGCCACTTCCCAGCAAATTAGGGACACTGTTGCTCCTGGGGTATCGGCGAGGACCATTCGCAACCGTCTCCATGAAGCTGGGCTACGGTCCCGCACACCGTTAGGCCGTCTTCCGCTCACGCCCCAACATCGTGCAGCCCGCCTCCAGTGGTGTCGCGACAGGCGTGAATGGAGGGACGAATGGAGACGTGTCGTCTTCAGCGATGAGAGTCGCTTCTGCCTTGGTGCCAATGATGGTCGTATGCGTGTTTGGCGCCGTGCAGGTGAGCGCCACAATCAGGACTGCATACGACCGAGGCACACAGGGCCAACACCCGGCATCATGCTGTGGGGAGCGATCTCCTACACTGGCCGTACACCACTGGTGATCGTCGAGGGGACACTGAATAGTGTACATCCAAACCGTCATCGAACCCATCGTTCTACCATTCCTAGACCGGCAAGGGAACTTGCTGTTCCAACAGGACAATGCACGTCCGCATGTATCCCGTGCCACCCAACGTGCTCTAGAAGGTGTAAGTCAACTACCCCGGCCAGCAAGATCTCCGGATCTGTCCCCCATTGAGCATGTTTGGGACTGGATGAAGCGTCGTCTCACGCGGTCTGCACGTCCAGCACGAACGCTGGTCCAACTGAGGCGCCAGGTGGAAATGGCATGGCAAGCCGTTCCACAGGACTACATCCAGCATCTCTACGATCGTCTCCATGGGAGAATAGCAGCCTGCATTGCTGCGAAAGGTGGATATACACTGTACTAGTGCCGACATTGTGCATGCTCTGTTGCCTGTGTCTATGTGCCTGTGGTTCTGTCAGTGTGATCATGTGATGTATCTGACCCCAGGAATGTTTCAATAAAGTTTCCCCTTCCTGGGACAATGAATTCACGGTGTTCTTATTTCAATCTCCAGGAGTGTAGTTACACTAAAGCCAAGTTACAGGCACGGCGAGTTAGCGCCAAATCATATCGAGTGCATGTAGGAGAACAATAGAGTAAAGAAGTACATACATAAAGATAAAATACACTGAAACATATCACTGCAGTTTATGTAACTGATCAATATGACTTGGGGCTACACTAGCCCCCCTTTCTGAAGATCTGCGCCCCAGGTATATTGGGGTAATGCTGGTGAACAGTTCTTCCTGCCCGTGTGATCACTGGAGCTATAGGTGGAGGGTCTGTAGGTGATAAGATGTGGTCTGTAGTCCAAGGTCTGTGTAGCCCCTGAAGGTCTTGGTTTGTAGCTCTAGCACTCGAAGTCCCGTTCTTATGTGTATCGACGTAAGCGGGTATTAGCCACTCTATGGAGACATTTCATGCTTTCCGTTCCAATCTATGACGGAGCTGTGTTTCTCAGATGGTAGGATTGTAGGTTTGTCAGTCAGTAGATCAGCAATTAGGCTTTTACCTTTTCCCCAAACACGAACTCTGCCAATGGACGACCTACATCTTCTTTCACCGCTGATCGAAGGCCTAACAAAATCAAAGGCATAGCTTCCGCCTTTTAGATCTGTGTGCCATTAACGCAGCCTTCAGAGATTGCTGAAAACTTTCAGCTAACCATTTGCTTTCTCGCGAATGTAAGTGCAGCCACATATCTGTAGCAGCTCTTCAAATAGACAAGCCTCAAATTGTCTTCCACAGTCAGGTGTGATCATTTGCGGTATACCATAGCGAGCAAACCAGTCTGCCAATAGTTTCGTAGCCACAGTGTCTACCGAAATATTGGATGTAGTGAATGTTTCTGGCCAAAGGGTAAGCCTGTCCACCACCATCAACACGAAGCTATAATTTTCGGAACAGAGAACTGATCCCACGAAAACGGTATGTAGGTGCATGAAACGGGCTGTAGGCTCAGTGAACGTTCCCATAGCAGCATGCACATGTCTGCCAGACTTACTCTTCTGACATTGTAAGCAACATTGAGACCAGTGGCGGGCATCCTTTCTTATTTCGGGCCATATAACGTATTTTGCCGGCCGTTTAGTTTTAGCCCTGACTCCAAGGTGTGCTAAATTATGAAAGATATAGAAAACATCTTTCCTGTATTTCAGTGGAATGTAAAACTGTGAGATTGGTCAACAACGGATCCAACTCAGAGTCTTTCTATTGATCAACCACTATTTTCTCCCAGCAGACTACCTTGACGCTGGCGCAGCTACACGATAAATAATCAGCCTCAACATGCCGCTTGAGTGTATAACGCCTATGAAGTAGTGTGCTACCAAGTTCGCTGTGCGACACTGACAGGGTGATACTAGGTCTGTGCTCTTGGAAAAGAATGCTGTAAGTGGTGCATGATCTGTATAAATTGTAAAGTGCTTGCCTTCTAGGTATTCTTCGAAGAATTTAACCGCTACGTGACTGGTTAGTAATTCACAGTCCTTAACGCTCCATTTCCGCTGCGCTTGTGTCAAGAGGCGGGAAAAAACGAGAGGGTTGACAATCACATTTGATTCTCTGTTGTAATGTCGCATCGACTGCCTCCTGGCTGGCGTCGACCATAAATGCCAGTTTGGCGTTCTGCATAGGAAGGCTAAATAGCATGGCCTCTGCCATAGTATCCTCAACATCCTTAAAGACCTCCAGTGGATTCTCATTCCAGGGTACCTTCTTGTTACCTTGGGTGAACTTACCTTTCAGAAGCCCAGTCAAAGCAGTCTGTTTCACAGCTGCCTGTGAAAGACAGCGTCAGTAGAAATTTATCATTCTCAAGAATCTTCGTAATTCCTTGAAAGTCCTCAGAACCAAGAAGTCATGATCGAGCTGTACTCTTTCGGGGTTTGAAGATAGACGTTTTGTGGAAACGACGAACTGGAGAAACTGTACGCTATCTTTCCAAAACAAGCACTTGTCTTTGTTGATTACCTCTAAAAAAGTTTTCAGGCTTCTGGAAACGGGTTCATAGGTGCTCCTTACGTTGTTCTATAATCCCGGAGAAGATGAGAATGTCGTCCATGAAACAAAACAGAAATGGAAGCCTTCTAAGAACCTGATGAATAAACCTTTGACATGATTGTGAGGCATTTTTAAGAGAAAAGGGTATAAAAATGAAATGGAGCAAACCAAATGGAGTAGTGATAGCAGTCTTCTTCCTGTCGCCCTTTGTGACCGGAAACTGTCCACACAACTTGCGGCAGTCGATAACGCTGAAAACTTTAGCTTCTGCTACGACATTGTTGCAGTCTGCCACCTTAGGTAACGAATATTTATCAGGAATGGTACGGGAATTTAGGACTCTATAATCTCCACACATCGGCCAATTTCTACCCTTTTTCTTGACTAGGTGAATGGGTGATGCCCAATGACTGATGGAAACACGATGCCTTCAATAATCTGTGAGTCTGTGTCAGTTGTTCCCAACCTGTGGTTAATTACCCCCTGAAGGATAAAATCAAATTTTCTGAGGCATAAAAATTAAATGATTCGATTCTGTTTCAGTTATAAAGCTACATTATTTTCGAAAGACCATTATTATTAACACAATTTTGCAAGACTCTCATATTGATTATATAAGTTATCAATAATTACTTTTTCTCAGTTATTAGCATTAATGTGGTGGAGGTTACAGGTTGCTCACATAGTTGTGCTTCTGTCCATCGCTGGTGATAAAAGTGCGACATCTATGTAACAAATGCTAAATATCTCAAGAAAATATCTTCTCCAAGTTACAGATAGAACCTGCAGTAGTCCAGAACCTGCTTCATTACTCGTTTCAGAACAGGTAAATGAATTAATTGAGAGCATGATACAGCAGTAACTACATAAGGGCTACTCTGGTGCTGTACACAGTATTATTATTATTATCATTATTATTAGAGTGTTTAGGCACAAAGAATTAACAGCCTGTAATCGTCCAATTTCTGCCAGTTCAGAAGTAAGGAGTGTAGCAATGAAGTGATTATGAACTATAAGTATAGTGCACACATCTGAACTTCTGTTTTTTTAATTGGGTTTGCAGTGTGCAGGTCAAGCAAGTGCGGCAATGGAGAGGAGTAATGCAGGGAAACACTTTTAGTAACAAGTGTGTAACCTCACAGTGGATAGTTAGCTTTCTTTTCTAAAGAGTTGTCGGTAGCACTTGCGATGCACAACAGATTCCTTGGTCATTCATTCAAACACACACACACACACACACACACACACACACACACACACACGCACGCACGCACGCACGCTCACACATACTAAATATCATTCACCTTTCATCATTTTAAAAAGATAAGTGTTCCAAGAAAAGTCTTTCATTCTACAGTTTAGTTACATGCTAAAGGTGGTGGGGGAGGGTGTAAGGTGGGCAACATATGTCAGGGGGAAGGGGGAGAATGCAGGTGACTAGCTATTGTTTGATTGCATTCATGGGTAATAGTCTAAGAAAGGTTGGGCGCATCAGATGTCAGATATTAAATATGTTCACCAATAGCGTGGTACTGGAACCTGAAACAACAACACAAACGATTCTCTCCTGGAAGGAAAGACGCTTATATCTAACATACATTATGAATTGTGGCATTTTCATTAAATGCCAAATAAAACTATACATTTATCAAAATCGACTGTCTATTGAAATGGCGCAGAAATATAAGCGACACTGCGCTCACTCTCACAGAACCTCTTCGTCCCAACGAAGTCTCCAGCGGCGCTCCACAGATTCGGAGCCGAGTACCCTGCCGAAATTCTGTATGGCTCTGCATTCCATCACCATCGTTTTGTGGGAACAAATCTGTTGAAATTCGAATAGATACCAGAGAACAAACACTTTCCGAAACCACCCAGGAACTGCAATGAGAGCCTCCCGCCCAGTGGAATCGATACTAACAGATCTAAACTACACAGTAAACAATTGATTTAGAGAGTTTGCAAGATGCTCGTAAGTTCTTCAATGATCCTGAGACATTTTTCAAGTCCAACTAGAGACATGCATCTCGTGACAGATTCCCAATTGATTTTATCGGCAAATTAATTTTTTCTTTCAATTTAAAAAACTCTGTTGGACTCAAAACTAACAACAAATATGAACAAATCTCCCCTTCGTTTAATTCTGTGCAGTGAAGCTGCGTGCACAAATCGTTATTCCATACAACAATAAATTATTCCCCCAAAGTATTCTCAGATAAGTAGATAAACATACATCTGTCTTCAGAGTTAAGCGTTATTAATTTACATTTTTCAAATTTCTCTGACCATGCATCCAAATTGGCGTGACCAGAGCTTATAATATGGAAATTATAACTAACATAAAACCATCCACAAACTTCAGTCTAACACATACATACACATAAATAAATCTCTCAAATACCCCCAAAAACCTAATTTATATGCATACTGTGCACTGATTTTTGACTTGGTACCATTCACCAAATAATTGAATTCTCTGACCTCCTCGAACCCAAATGTGGACTGCATATCCCATTATGACAAAAACATGATGCTAACAAATTTTAAATTCGATGGTTGGATGGCGTGAGTCTAGCTTGCAGTAGCTAAGGTGTGGGTTCGATTCGCTCTGGGAGTACCAGGTTTTAACAGCCACAAACATACCCTCTTCACCTCCAGAAATGCCAAGTAAAGAACGCAGGATGGTGCCATGATTCTAAATCAACATTAAGCGTGTCCACTTGGTACTGACAGGAAGAGAGTTGGATTAGTTTAGGCAGAGGTGGAAGTCGCTGCTTGCACAAACTCTGTCTCTAGTAAGCTTTCTTAGACTAGTAAAATAGTTCACAAACTAATTGGGGTCATAGGACCTTAATTTCTTATGTTAAGTGACCTTTAGATTTTGAAAATATTGTCTCTGGACTGAGACTCGAGTTCCAGCTCCAGTTTTACTCTGGTTTTGAGCACTTCTAGATGATAATGTCCCGTCATTTCGTTGTTTCCTCATTATGTCAAACTCCTCCAAGTCTCTATGAATGGTGTGATCCTAACTATTAGTGAAAAGGAATTTGATAGTTGCCACCTCTTCATGTGGAGTCAACAACGACGATATGCACGGGCTTGGAGTCCAAGGTAGCACAGAACAATTCGTTGTGTTACCTCTAGCCGAACATGTGCACCTATCGCAACTGGTGAGGAAACAATAACTATTTCATATCTGATCGTAGCTTCAAGATAATCACGAAAGGTGCAGAGTTTAAATCCCTCCAAGGAAAAAATCTTTTGTGTTGTCGTTTCAGGTTCCAGTACCACGCTATTGGTGAAAATATTTAATATCTGTCATCTGTTGTGCTTAGTTCACAATTCATATAGGTACTCCGTTCTACTCCCCGTCCATAACCACAACTTTACTTCATGGCGTCACTCTTGTGTGTTGCACTTCACTATATACCTTTCGTTCTTACTTCAAAGGGAAATATAAGCTTCATGCGGTAGTGGTAAATATCTTGTCATTTATTTCCAGGTTCAAACATTCGGCCTTGTAAACTTATACTGGTGTAAACTTCGATATTTTACGTCTGTTTATGCCTAGTCGACTCTCGAGCAGACACACAAGCTTTGTTTAGTTAACAGTGGGTTCAAATTCAGATCGGGAACAAAAATTAGTCACTTCTTTAATGAGCGTGTTAAGACTTCTGAAATGCCGCTTATTGTAATGAAGTTTAATTTACAATCGTTATGGACTGTCTCATCTGTAATAACGTGTTTTCTGATATTGGTTATATAGTGATATTGATTTACATCTGGACTGGCTGCCATAAAGAGTAGCGTTCTCTAGTAATCTATTGTGGTAACCATTGTGTTTAGTCAAACGACTGTACTGCAGCGGATTTAGAGGAATTGCAACACAACTATGCTATGTTGGTTCCATACAGTCAGATGCAGCCTCTATTTTGGAATACAGGGATGGCATCCTTTTTTGTGCTGTTGAGTGTACATACTATGATGCAACTGTAGGTTTAACAGAGAGAACAAGTTTCACACATGTTTTCAGGAAGAAATACTTGTTTTCTTCTCAACAAGATGGCAGATTGCCCCGCCTCGTTGCTTTTGCCAGTGACTACTCTCAGCATCGGCACAGCAAAGGATTGCAGCGATTCGTCACATGCGATATCGCCTGTAGTCTGTCACTCTTCTGTACACCCCACGCACAAGCGATATTACAAGCAATTTAAATTAGTATTTTGTGCGCCACTATGTCAAAAAGTTCTGCTTTGGAAAATGAGCTGCAATATTTAGCAGCCATTGCAGTTGCCTTTCGTATCCCCACGAATACTTGATAAATATACATTTAAAATACACGAGAATTACAATTTATAAAACACATTTGGGAGCTCTTCTGTTGGGAGTTAACGGTTACTTTAGAAAATATATTACCATACGTGTTCACTGATGCCAAGTGGGTTGTGTACATTTTTACAATTAATTTTACTTTTATAAGTCCTAAGTTCCTTTTTTATTCATTAGTCTTATAGTTCAATTGTAAGTATTTACACAATTGTTTGCAACCACGATGTGTCAATAGCAGCACTACTGATTTTCATACCTCTGGTTATCAGTTGCATGAGGGAGAGTTAGATTATATGAAATGACAAGGGACATGAGTATAGCTGTATAATAGATTTGCCCTGAATATTTGAGTTAAAATTTCCTCTTAACAGTACAGTAGCTATTCCATTTACAAGTTAAAAACTTCAATAACGTGTGTATTTCATGCATAACTTAGAACCAGAAGATGAAGCATCTTGTACCAGGACTATTATTATGAACTTTCCACAATTCTACTTCTATAGCACAACCTTCATAATTATGACATCTTCACAGAAAACCAATAGTCAATGGCTTCTCACACCAGGGCATGCAGCTCCTATTGTGAAACGTTATTACTGAACAGGATGTAAAATCTACTTAATCTGAAATCAAGAGCCCGGTCAATAAGCAAAAATTGATTATTTTAGAACATTCTTCAAACACATAAATTGGAATGATTCAAACAGTTCTAATGGCATGAATAAAAATACAACACTTTTATTAATGAAGTACTTATCATATTAGAAAACAGTTCGTCCCAGAAAGTAACCCACATTAGACCAAAGTCTACAAGGAAACCATGGTAAAAAAATTCTGTGGAAAGAAATATTTAAAAAAAATTAGCAGCACACAAGACAGATACATAGACCTATGAGAGAAGAAACAGAAGACATACTACTGTATCCAGTAATGGACTCAAAACAGCCACAAGATGAAAGAACACAAGAGGAAACTTCACTCTGCTCTGCAAAAGAAGGAAGGTGTTATCACCAGCAGCAACAGCAGCAGCAGAAGAAGAAGAAGAAGAAGAAGAAGAAGCAATGTCATCACTGGCAGAAGAATAAGTGTCATCACCAGCAGACGAAGCTGTCTCATCACCTGCAGAAGAAGAAGCTGTGGCAGAGACACCACAGTCAATATTTGGGAGAAGAGAAAGAAAACGAAGCAAAAACATCTCAAGGAGCAGAACTTTTTTGCACCAGCAGATAAAAAGAAATACGCCATAGAAACCCAGAACATTAACAAAAATATTTCTAATACATCGATCTTGCAGGAGAATGTACATCATGCATCCAGTAAATCGGAGCAGGTAGAAGTACTAATGACTGTAGAGTTACCGCATACATTTATTACTTCAGAACATGGGCTAAGGGGAAATGAAGTTAATGTTTACAACATACAGCAATACACATTGAAGAGCTAAAGAAACACCTACATAATATCGTGTAGGGCCCTCCCGAGCACGCACAAGTGCAGCAACACAACTTGGCATGGACTCGACTAATGTCTGAAGTAGTGCTAGAAGGAATTGATACCATGAATCCTGCAGGGCTATCCATAAATCCGTTAGACTACGAGCAGGTGGAGATCTCTTCTGAACAGCATGTTGCAAAGCATCCCAATTATGATCAATAATGTTCATGTCTGAGGAGTTTGGTGGCCAGCGGAAGTGTTTATACTCAAAAGAGTGTCCGTGGAGCCACTCTGCAGCAATTCTGGATGTGTGGGGTGTCGCATTGTCCTACTGGAATTTCCCAAGTCCGTCGGAGTGCACAATGTATTTGAATGTATACAGGTGATCAGACAGGATGCTTACGTACGTGTCACCTGTCAGAGTCATGTCTAGACATACAAGGGGTCCCATATCACTCCAGTTGCACACGCCCCACACCATAACAGAGTCTGCACTATCTTGAACAGTCCCTTGCTGACATGCAGGGTTCATGGATTCATGAGGTAGTCTCCATATCCGTACACGTCCATCTGTTCGATACAATTTGAAACGAGATTCGACCGACCAGGCAACATGTTTCCAGTCATCAACTGTCCAATGTCAGTGGTAAAGCTTCGTGTCGTACAGTCATCAAGGGTACACGAGTGCGCCTTGGGCCCAGCATTGAAACATGCAACAATTTGCGGAAGGGTTGCACTTGTCTGACGTTGAACGATTGTCTTCAGTCGTCGTTGGTCTCATTCTTGTGTGATCTTTTTCCGGCCGCAGCGAAGTCGGAGATTTGATGTTTTACCGGATTCCTGATATTCACGGCACACTTGTGTAAAAGTCGTATGGGAAAATCTCCACTTCATCGCTACCTTGGAGATGCTGTGTTCCATCGGTCGTGCGGCGACAGTAACACCATATTCAAACTCACTTAAATCTTGATAACTTGACATTGTAGCAGCAGTAACCGATATAACAACTGCGCCAGACACTTTTTATCTTATATAGGCGGTGCCGACCACAGCGCCGTATTCTGCCTGTTTACATATCTCTGTGTCTGAATATGCATGGCTACACCACTTTCTTTCGCTTCATTGTAAAAAAGTTGTTAATTCCTGCAGATCTGAACATACGGGCAGAAAGGTGGCAATCTATGTACACAGTAAAATAGTAGGTATCGTCCCATGGTCAGTAGACAACTGTACAGAAATGCTGTTTGAAACTGCGACAATACAGACAACATAGACTAGAGAAAAGTATGTGATAATAGGGCTCTACAGATCAACAGTCAGATAAATGGATTTCTGAAATAATTAGAAGTCCTGTTAGCTAAGGCTATAAGGGAATTTCCTTACATAATTTTAGCAGGTGATCTAAATATTAACAGACTAAAAGACAACTGTTATACAAGACAATTTCAAGATACAATTAAAACTTATGGACCTAATTTAGCAGTAGACAGTGCCACAAGGTGCTGTAAAAATACAGAACATTAATAGATCGTGTAATCACTGAAATACCACAGAGTAGGCAGACAGTACAGGTCATATATCGAACCATTGCAGACCACTATGGGGTATTAGTTGAAGTAGTAGATTGCATAGGAAGTTCAGAGAAAATATTTAAAGAGATTAGACAAACCAAGCAAACAGACATAGAAAGGCTACAAAGGCTATTGGAAACCTTAGACTTTAGTGACCTATATTTAATAGAAAACCTAGATAAAAGATGAGAACCATTCTGCAATACTTAAGGCCATTACATAGTTGTTGTATGTCCATTAGTATGTAGGAAAATAAATTAGAAGTATAATAAAAATTCAATCACAGTAGAGGTAAAATGAAAGAAGGAAGTAGTGAAAAGTATGTATGAAAATTATCAGCTAAGGCCGACTCAAGAAAATGGGGATGCATATAGGGAAAAGAAGAAATCCCAACAAAACCAATAAAAGAAACTAAATCGACATATTATGAAAACAAGGTAGCAACCTCAACAAATATCACTAAGACCATATGGTCTCTCATAAATGGAGAGAGGAACAGTTTAGGTGTGGAAACATTGATAACATAATATTTGAGGTAAACTGGAGGGATGCACAAGATGTCAACAACACTTAAAACAAAAATTATATTGAAGTTGTGGATAAATTCATAAATATGATTTATACTTCCAAAATAAACACAGTAAACATTCAGTCTGAGACAAAAATGCTTATTCCTGATTCCAACATATGAATCAGAAAGTGTAAAAATACTACATAATCTACAAACAAAAAACACTGAAGGACTAGATGGTATAACTACTCAAATATTTAAATGCTGTTTGCAGTGGGTAGTGAAGCCATTAACATGTCTGATAAACTTATCTATAGAAAAAGTAATATTTCCAATGTGCCTGAAAAAGAGTAAAGTAACCCTATATATAAAGGAGGCTGCAAAAAACACCCAGGCAAATACAGATCTAGAACTTTTAGATTCGTACTCTCTAAAATAATAGAAACCATAATGAAAGACAGAAATACGCAATATTCTCAACGATGAACAACATCAGTTCAGATAAGGCAAATCTACCAAAACAGCAATAGATGAATTCATAACACTTGTAACTGAAGCACTTGAACAGAAGAAAGTCTGTGGTATGTTTCTTGACCTATGTAAAGCATTTGATTGTGTACACTACGACAACCTATCAGAAAAGCTTCATTGTTATGGTATTATGGGGAAAGCAAAAGACATCATTAAAACGTTTTTTGAGAATATAAAGCAGTGGGTAGAAATAAAGCAAAAATCGAAAAATAATAATGGAAGTGTCTTTTTAAATTTTGAAACTGTGAAATATGTGGTTACTCAAGGATCCATCCTTGGTCCACTACTTTTCATTCTGTATGTCAATGATATGACCAAAACAGTATCTCATAGTGTAATTATGTATGCACATGACACTTCATTCATTATTATTAGTTCTACAACAGGTGACTTGCAAGAGAAGCCTTCGCTAAATATGAAAAGTGAAAACAATTATTTCAGTGAAAACAATCTTTTTATATATGGAAACAAAACAAAATATATGCAGATTTATGAAAACAAAAAACACACTTTGGACAACAATAGTGTCAGGCTTGGAGATCTAGAACTGAAGGAGACAGATAGTTATAAATTTCTAGGTTAACAGTTGATAGGTATTTGACATGGGAGAATCACATAAATAACATTTGCACCAAAATAGGTTCAGGCATATTCTTGATGAAAAAATGCCAAAGTATGTAAATAGACACACACTAGAAACAATGTACTATGGACTAGTCCATTTGCATCTCTCATATGGCATCCTGGTTTGGGGAAATGCTGCAAATGTGCACAAACAAAGGCTATTAAGATTACAAAAGATAGCCATATAATGCAAAAGTATCATTTAGAGAATCATGCAGAAATATATTCAGGATGCTAAAATTTTTGACAGTAGCATTAGTATAAAAACTATCTGCAATGCATTGCTAAACGGAGAATATCATGAACATAATACAAAAAGAAGGAAGTAGGCTAAAATTAACAGATAAAAACCCTGTAAATGCTGGACATGTACTGTACAACAGTTTACTGTAATGTATAAAGAAGATAGAAAGTATGTCTCTTTTTAAAAGAAAATTAAAAAGCCAATTGATCAACATTTGCCCTTACAGTGTCAAAGAACATCTTGAAGTAAAAAATTAAATACTATGTCAGTATACATTGCAAAGGGAAACTGTAACAAATATATGTCAGAACACTGATGCTGTTGTCCTCTACTTTTTCTTTGTTTTACTGGTGGTGGTGAGTGAATACCAAGGAATTACAGAAAAATCAACTATATTATCGTTGGTGTCTTTTATAATATAATTTTAATGACTTTTTTGTGAAAATTGTGTAACATGCACTATATATTTTTTTTATATTTTTGTAACTAGCAGATATATGTACCTGTCAGTTCATAAAAGCAATCATACATTAATTGGCATATATCGCTATATTTCTCTATGTATATGTAAGCTTTATGTAAATATGACATGCCCAATACGAAATGATTCATGGACAAATAAAGAATGAAGAACGTATTACTCAAGGAAAAAAGGTATCGTGTAAAACAACAAGGAAACTGTTTCTGTCAATCAGAAACAGCACTGATATTGATGCTACAAAACATTGCAAGACATACTGCAAAATATTAAAGACAGTAATATGGACATCAAAGTGAATACATTACGAGAAAAAGAAAATCATATCAGAATAAAGACAATATGGGATACAGTGAAGGAAGAGACTGGTACAACCAGAAATGAGTAGGGGCAAATAGTATTAAGAGTTAATGATACATTGGTAACAGATGTCTACAGTGTTGAAAAACTTTTAATAAACATTTCATCACTGTTACTGAAAAGATGGGGTTGTCTGCTTTAGTAGATGCCGCCATAGATTATCTCAGACAAGACATGAATATGACCCACATTACCCATTCAAGGGTAACGTCCATTATAAAACCTTTAAACTCAAAAAGTTATTGTATTTATGATAAAATATCAACAAAATTAATTGAAGAGTGTGCTTCTCAGTTTAGTAACTTATTGAACGATCTGCATTACCAATCGTGTATCAGTGAGACATTTCCTGAATTATTTAAATATGCTGAAGTTAAGCTTTCGTTTAAGAAAAAAATATAAGTACCACCAAATTTCTGTCCAGTTTCTCTTTCGGTAGGATTTTCAAATATTTTGGAAAAGGTAATGTACAATCAGCTTCTCAAACATCTGACAACAAACAGTATACTGTCCAGGTCTCAGTTCGGATTTATAAAGGCTTCTGATACTGAGAATGCTTTCTACACATACAGTGAAAATGTACTTACTTCATTATATGATAAATTGCCAGCTACTACTATATTTTGTGGTCTATCAAAGGCATTTGACTGTGAAAATCACAATATCCGTTTAAGTACATTAGAGTATTACCGTGTAACAGGAAAGGATGTAAAATGATTAAATTACTGTACCTCTGAGAGGAAAAAAAAGGGTTTCATTAGCCCTACATTGCTTGCACGGTTGACACTCGTCGTCCACCTAATTTTCCGGTTCTATTTTGTCTGATTGAGCTGGACTGTGTTCACGTTATTTTCAATACCTTTCCGTTAATTCTCCATCCATTACATTCCGCCATTATTAGTTTTCAGTTCTGCAAGTTGTATTGTAAATGAATCATTATTATGGCTTGGGGGACACAGTTGGGTACTCTAATGCTACAATCTGAAAGAAAGTAGTGTATCTTACTCTGTTGTTTTACTACACCAATCCAGTTTTATGGTGCATACTTTTACCTCCAATTACAGTCAAAAAATCTACGACAGGGTTCAGCAGAGCCCCTGATGTATGGCTGGAATGGTTCCATGAGCTGAGTAATGAAGATTCTGATAGTGTTATTGCTGACTGAGAGATCGGCCATTGTGTATATGAAAGTGGTCATGATCAAGGAAGTGAATAACAAGTGTCAGAAAATGATGGATTTGAATCACAGGAAGAAGTAATTCAAGAAGTACGGTAATTATTTTAGGAAAGGGTGGAACAACTAAGCAGAGGAAAAGTAAATATACTATTAATGCTAGAACAAGAATTTGTAATATTTTTATACATTTCACTGGTTCCAAAAACGAAGCTCGTATAACAAGGACAGAAATTGATGTTCTAAATTTATTGTTAGATGACAATATAATATCCCTTTTGCCACATGTACCAATATTTACGCCACTAAAGTTTGTGATAACTTTTCTAGGGAAAGGGATGCTAAACAAACAGATATTATAGAGATCAAAGCTATCATTGGTTTGTAATATCTGTATGGATCTCTGGGACATTCTAGTAAGAAGTTATCGAAGTTATGGGAAAAATCGAAGGTTAACAGACTTGAATCGTGTTACATATAGAGGAGTGAAAACTGCTAAAGTTGCTATTGAGATGTCTAAGGTGTGACAGTATTCTTGACAGAGGTGTTTTCAGAGAGACTGCCATGTTGGCTGCGATCAGAGAGGCACTGGCTCTATTTACAAACAACTGCCATAAATATATCTCACCTAATCGATACCTTACTGTATTATGTATTAAATGTGTTATATTTAGATTTAAACAAAGCAGTCCTAAAAGGATTCATATTAACTGTTCAAAATGTTCAAATACACCGTTTATGTTATGGATGACACCTGCCATCCATGAGAGTGACAGTGTGGGGAATTATCGCATGAGTAACAGAGAGTTAGAAAAGAGAGTTTGCTGATGATACAAATGTAGTTGTAACTAATGTAAACCAAGTACTGCTAACATCTGGAACTAGAGTTTTGAAATATTTACAAAACTGAATTGAAATGAACAAATTATCTTATATATTTCGAAAACTAATCACATCCATTGCAGGAAAACAAAGTAACAAAATGACCTGGACCTCAGAATGCAAAATAAAGATGTTAATAGAGTAGCTACCACAAAATTTTTAGGTGTCCAAATAGATGAAAATTTAGATTGGAAAGCCCACTTACACCATCTCGCTAGCATGTACAGTTTTTCTTGCTTTGCACTACATATAATTAGTAATGTGTCTATCAAACAGTGTAGCAGAACTGTGAGCATTGCTTACATTCACACTGCTATTACCTGTGGCCTCTATTTCTGGGGTCATAAAACAAAAAATCTAAAAACCTACTTCACACTACAAGAACAAGCTGTCAGAATACTTACCAACAGTTCAAGGCTAACACCCTCCAAGCAGCTATTTCAACAGCTAAATATTCTAGTTTGACCATTTCTCTATAAAAAAGTGTAATTAACAGAAAAAAGTGCACTGAAAATTTCAAAAACAACTCAAATCTACATTCATATAATAAGAGAATTTGCAATGACATCCATGTCAAAAGAGTAAACAATACTATTACACAGAAACAAAAAATGCTGAAGGTGCAAAATTGTATAACAAACTTCCAGAACATCAAAAAACAAATAAAAAAATTGTTTGCATTTAAGGAAGCAATATTCAAGCTTTAACCACCAACTGGTATTAGAATGTAAATGAATACCTTCAACAACGCAGTAGCAAGTAATTATATTCATGTAATATGTTGATACTGTATGCCATAGTCAATCCCAATAGTATTTTCAGTCATGTTCACCGTGTTCTAAATTAGAATTTTGGATAGAAGTGTTACAGCTATTGTGTGTTTTTATTTAAATCTCAGCAAAGTATTCTAAGAGAAATATCTTCCATGCAATTTATCAAAGTTGTGTATACAATTTTAATGTAATATTGTGAAGGGTAATATGCACCTTTGTATTCGTATGATACTGCATGTCCTTATATGTCTCTGTCTCTCTCTCTCTCTCTCTCTCTCTGTCTCTCTCTTTCTCTTATTTACAAGTACACTATGGAATGACTACTGGTCATTTTATCATGTCAGTCAGTAGATTTAATGTAAATGGTCGTAAATACATTTCAAATGAAATGATGAAATTCTTAAAAGAAAAGGGAGTGCAGTACCAGTTTACCATAAGGTACACACAACAACAAAATGGGATGGCACAATGACTAAATCGTATTGTCATTGAAAAGGTTTGTCATATGTTTCTTGGGTGCAAACTTGGAAAACAATTTAGGACAGAAGCGGTATTGGCAGCTGTTTTTATCATTATCAGCAGATCTGCTCCAGCTTTATGTAGAGAAATTCCAGCAATGCTATGGTATAGAAGGAAGCCAAATCTGAAGAAACTATATATGTTTATGTGTATTACATACTTGCACATTCCAAAGGATCTATTGACAAGTAAGTTTGACGCTATGTCATTAATATTTTTCATGACTGGATATTGTCATAATGATTACAGATCGTGTCCCAAACAAAACAAGATTGTAGGAGATATAATTTTCAAAGATAATGTGTTTCTATTTGAAGGTAAAAGTAGTGATGACTGGATCTTGAAGGAGACTCTTCAAATGGACAACATAATGCAGAATATAGCAGGAAACAAAGATACCAGAATGAAAGTAAATTTCAGGAAACTGAACAAGCTAGTGTAGACTATTCATCAAGAATTCGAAATTCTACATCTGACAATTTTATGAACGAAATTGGGTTTTGAAAATCTCAAGTTGACAGATGTCTCTATGTTGAAAGCACTGATGATTATAATACTTCTTTGCTACTTATGTAGATGATATTCTAATTGCTGGGGTTGTAAAAGGAAACTCACTCATACTAAGAAGAAGATAAAATAAAAATTTTGAATGTGAGAACTTTGAGAATCAAACTTATTCCTTTGAATAAATATTCAGAAGACCAATTCCAAAATTTTTCTTAGTCAATGTGTCCATCCTGAAACCTTACTAAAAAGATTCAACATGAAAGACTGTAAACCCTGTAAAACACTGATGGAAGGCAAATTCATTGAAGATACTTGTGGTGATACTTTTTGAAATAAAACCTAAAGAGAATTAATAGGTTGTTTGATGTATGTAATGACTATTTTAGCAAACATCAAAATAAACCAGCAGAATTCTACTGGAAAGGTTTGAAACGAAATCTGCAGGATATTAAAGGAACAGCTGATGTAGATCTGTGTTACAAAAGGGGAAATTCAAATGCTCGTCTCTGTTATGTTGATTCTGACTGGGAAAGTGAAGAAGTCAGATCAACAACAGGATACAGACTCCAGGTTTTTGGAAACATTATTCATTGGATTAAAAGGACAGAGACTCGTGTTTCACTGTCTTCAACAGAAGTAGAGTATATTACATTGGCATAAACTACAGAAGACATACTGGGACTGAAAAATTTAAAATATTTGTGAAGACTCCCCAACAGTACACAAAGTTTCACGCTTTGTCGAATCGGTACGAATTGTGACTCTTGCAGCTCCCAGCCGTTTAGTGACGAATATCTCGTTTCTTCCTCGAATCATTTATTAGCACACAAATGTTTTGTAAACGCCAGAAGTTAACTTCCAGTCGATTGGCGCCGAGCATTTTCCCCGTTGGTTGATGCCGACTCCAATCCTATTGGTTGGCTGCATTGTCAAGGTTAATTTTTGGAATGGAACCTAGCGCATGTAATTTTCTTAAGTAGCCTATGTTCCTCGTCAGGGTTCAAGCTAACCCCATGCTAAACTTCATCAAATTCGATTCAGTGGCTCAAACACGAAAAGGTGACGGGCAGTGCTACTTTGGCATTTATAATATTGGTACCCCATAGATTACTTACAGTGCCTTCCGGCAAGAAGTTAACCCCTGTATCGTGACTGAAATACACTAGTTCCTGATAAAGGCGCCAAACAGGAAAAGGGGACTTTGGTGAAATATTAAGGCACATAGAACTTAAAGCACAAGATGGCGATGAAAAAAGGGACGCGAAAATCGAGTTCCGCGAAAATGTAAAAAAGAATGAGTCCGTATGTATTCATTGCAAAATAATCATCGTGGTTCGATCTGGAAAATGTTACTGCTGCGAAGTTAAAGTAAAACACGCAAGCGAAATCATTACAAGACCAAAATCGAGTGAAAAACTGTGGCAAATGCGGATTCAGGGTCATCAATGTGTAAATACTGCGTCGACTTTCGTCTCGTTTTAACTAAAAAAAAAGTGGAATCGATGTACTGAAAAGGACAGTATCCTTATTGGACAAACAGCTGCAAAACCTTCGTTGTAAAACTCGACAAAAATAGAGCATAGACTCAACCACTAAGGTGTGTCAGCTACCAGTGATAACCACAGTGGAAACCAGCAGAAAACTTGGAAAGATAAAAGTAAGTGCATCAAATATCTATAACGACAAAAGCGATTCTACAAACACAGTCACTCAGAAGCGAGCCCAGAAAATAATTACAATCAACAGCAGCCGATCACTGTAAATTTTTCGCTCATGTAGCATAGTAAACAACGAAATGAGATGAAAACATCTGTCGAATGGTCGTAACTACTGATAGCATGTTGGGGTGAGAGACGTGAATTGGCCCTGAGAGACGCGGATTTGCTTCGGACTGCAGTATCTGTATGTAGTTTGGGGATGCACCACTATGCAGCAGCAAAATCCTCTTCCTTCTCCCAGTTCCCGTACTGTCTTTTGTACTACGTCGTGTTGCAGGAGCAGGCTTCGTGTGGAGCTCACTTTACACATTATACACTGTTGGCGGAGCTACATCAACTTGTTCCCATTTCCACTGAATGGTCAAAACATGGTCCTGTCGCACTAAGTCAAGGTCACTCTGTTTCTACACGGGTTGCAGAAGGTGGTGGATATAGCTCTCTCCAACTTCTGCTCAGTTCCTACTTCAACTGGAACGATCACATGTACAAAGCCACAGGGAGGCTGTGCAAAGTCTGAGGGGGTAGTTGCAAGATGCATAACAACTATCTAAAATTTTACTGTAGCTGAAAGGTTCGAAAAATGTGACTCGTTTCGACATAAGAGAGTGCAGGAAATACGTTTCACTAGTGACAGGTATCATTAAAGGATTTCTCCGTAGGATCCAATGGAAGTATGTGGTTGAATGGAAAGACTTGATTCTAAATCCCAGACATCATTTCTGCTGGAGAGTGTAACACTAGAGAGCTGAAAAGCCTGTGTACATTTCTTTCGACCTCAATCAGCACACCATCTAGTGTTTGTGATCCATCTCAATTAACCTTCACCTATAGCCCAGTGGATATATCGCAGAACCTCTGACATGGCACTGAGGCAGAATGTGTTACAAATACTGAAGAAATATCTAGCGGCAACATGAGGGAGTTGCAAATACTGGTGTCATACCACATTCCTTAGCCGAATCACTTTCTAAATTCAGTGATTTTATCATGAGGTTGCATCGTCGGCTACGTGTAGCTGCACTGTTGGTCTGATAATATACACTCCAGCGATCACCATCTATATTCAGTGTTGTGGTATTTGCCTGGAAAAACCACTTCATTTGGAGGTAATGCCAAACCTCTATTTATAAAGCAAGTATAGCTTTTAACATGGATAAGTGTGTGCACCTGTAGAAAAAAGACCGATAGTGATAGTAATATGGTCGTTGCGATAGTTTTTTTAACATATGACGGTTTGTAAGGGGATTACGCCTCTCTTCATAAGACACAGTGGTACCACTTGCAAGAAAAACTTTTGAGACATGTCCACCTATCACTGATTTTCTTTCAGTATTATTTCGTATCGCCAGCAACCAGTTATTGGCAGAGTATTATACTTAGTAGTAGGAGATGCATGATAGGTTTGCCTTGAGCATCAGGCTTATAAAGGATGTATGCATGTGTTCCGACATGTGCAAGGGGAATGACTATGTCCAGTTGTAAGGAAGGTATGGATTTGATGTGGAATACTGTGACAGCAAAGGGGAAAGTATGTCAAGTCATAAGAATGGTACAGATATTTCTATTTCCAGAGCTACGGCCATCAGCAGGGTGTATTTCCGATACTTCGCTCATTTTCGAATGTCGTCCAATTGAGACCATGATCATAATATTTAATTGTAAGTACAATGATACAATGATAAAATATATATGTGGCCAGTTTCCTAGGATGATTCTGTCTTCGCCGACGGCCTGTGGTGGGAATGGTTCATGGTTACGGGTAACGGTAGGAGCTGTCCGAATGGAGGGAATGCAGGAATGTAGCTGACTTAACCGTGTCGTTCTCTAGACGGCCGAATAGCAAACTAATATTTAGTATGTGTTGGATAGCTATCATGGTCGTGTGGAAATTTGAGAAGATTCAATGTGGACACGTGTTTGGGCTGGACCACTATTCCCTCCCGTGTAAATTTTCTCGTTGACTGCTGCTACACTTTTCGCGCCTTTATTTAGTTGAAGGGACATCGATTGTGGTGTGTGCATCTAGCAGGTGAAAGACGGGTGGTAGACACGATTGCTGGTTATCTAGACGTGAGAAACACCTTAGTTGACTTTGTAAATGATAAGAATGATTTGGAATCTGTTACATCACCGACATCAGTATTTGTGGTTGGAAATATCAGTTTCCTCGACTTTTTCGAGTTCTCACGTAAAGGTCTTCACAGACGGGATAAAGTTCTAGTTATTCAGTGGTGTACAGCACGCTCCACCTCGCTAAAGTTTCGGGTTTCTAGAGAAATAGTTTCCAGTCTGTTTCTTTGGAATTATACTGTGCGAGTGATACTACTGCTATGCAAGCAATATTGCCATGTGCTTGATATCGAGAAGTATCGCATAAATGGTATGGTATTCTAGCAAACCATGTGAGATTAAATATGTTCTTGTAATCTCAGAGTATGGAGATGAGTGTAGAAAGGAAGCAACCAAGCATGTCAGGGCCAGAAACATTAACGCCTTTGTGCCAAGGGAAAATGAGCCCGTCTTTGTACAACAGTTCATAGGGTAACCTCGGTCCTCTGAGGGCACTCTTGTCACATGTTGGGAGTAAATGACTTGTGACCATCGAGGCTGTGGTGGTTGACCGCCAGACCATGTGGGAAAATATCTGGTGCTGTGAGGAGTACATATGGTGAATGTGCCTATGCTGTCTGTCTTCGCAGTATATGTACGAGTGTCTGGCAGTCGATAGCTATATGAATGATACAAAAGGGGCGATTTTGTTTGGCACAGGATACGAATTGTATGTTTACTACATCAACACAGTATATGGTGATATATTGTCGGATTGGACATCGGTTTCACGCTCTAATATTCAAGCTTCCATCATCAGTGGCAGAGCAGTGTAATTGATGAAGAGTCTTTCCATATTTGACAATCTGTAGGACACTCTTGCAGGGTTTAACTGCCAGCGCAATATGGCGATCTGTAAAAAATAGTTTTGCCACTGAAAGTGTAGTCTGCAGAAAGAAAAAGGCAACATAAGTAATTTGGCAGGTAGATTCAGTAAGAGCCTATAATAATGCTCCATTCATTCACAAGACATCCTTTGTGCCAGGACGTAGGAGCCTCTACATAGCGGTCAGAACGATTGCGTTTTGGAGATGTTTGTTGATAGCAGGACTTAAAGATTTCCAGGAAGGGTAACACTTGATGGACAGTGTGCCATGCTAGGACCATCAGGAGGAATGCGTTCGGAGTTATTCTGTGCTATTTTCGTAAACAGGTTCTATTAGGACAAGAATTACCATAGGGACAAGCTGAGATATCACGAAAGCTCCTACAAAAGCGACCATTAACTATTTCTGCAACACTTTACAATTTCCGAGAGGTTGACTTGGCTCTTATTTACATAGCCGTGTGACATCAATATAACACTGAGAACCTTTTAGACGCATCTGCAATTGTGAACATTCTGGGCTATTTTCGTAAACAGGTTCTATTAGGACAAGAATTACCATAGGGACAAGCTGAGATATCACGAAAGCTCCTACAAAAGCGACCATTAACTATTTCTGCAACACTTTACAATTTCCGAGAGGTTGACTTGGCTCTTATTTACATAGCCATGTGACATCAGTATAACATTGAGAACCTTTTAGACGCACCTGGAATTGTGAACATTCTGGGCTATTTTCGTAAACAGGTTCTATTAGGACAAGAATTACCATAGGGTCAAACTGAGATATCACGAAAGCTCCTACAAAAGTGACCATTAACTACTTCTGCAACACTTTACAATTTCCAAGAGGTTCACTTGGCTCTTATTTACATAGCCGTGTGACATCAGTATATCATTGAGAACCTTTTAGACGCACCTGCAATTGTGAACATTTTGTGGTGATGCATCACCCATGCTGGGTAGGTAAATGCGTGCACGGCTAGACGCAGCTCGCATGCCCCATTAGGATCGCTAGGAACAATGCACCCTGTGTTATTCTGGGAAACATTGGCACAGAGTTCCATAGCGCGACCTGTGACATGAGAATAACATTGAAAACCTGTTAACTGCGTCTGCGAGGGTGAGTCGCTCAGCAATTAGGTCTTCGCTGGACCACAGGTAGAGAGGCATTGCGCCAGCAACAGTAAACATGTGCGCGTAAAGAGGGTGACTTGGTTCTTATTTGCATAGACATGTGATGTCAGTATAACACTCGAAGGATTCTAACTGTATACCCGAAAATAGACGAGACTTCCACCTGCTGACTGTAGGCGAAAGCAGCCTGATAGGAAAGGCTCGCGCCCCTGCGTTCGTCTGTCCAGTGGTGGCTTGTGGCGGCATTGGCGCGTGCGCGGTCTTGCAGCCTCTGAAATGTTGTGGTTGACGATAGTTCGAAAGTGTTTTTTATGTGCAATGAGTGTTTGTGCACTGCATTATTTTGATCTGTTAAAGCGTTGCGAGCGTGTTTGCAGAGCCTTTTACATGAATTATTTTTTGACAATTTACAAGTTGTTTGCATGTCTGTACATCAGTGTACTGCGTTATTTCGGTGATTTACGAGTAGTTTGCAGGTCTGTAGGCTGTGTATTGTGACCCCAAGCACGTCACAGCGAGGTTTTTTGTATTATTGTAATAAATGAACTACAAGAAAATCGTCCTAAATAAATTGTTCCCAAATAAATAAAGTGCACTGCTTCCTATCTCCAGCAGCCCAGTACAGGCTGAGTCCTTTCCCCACCAATACATAAGAAGAGGTGGCGGTCGGATGACTTACGTTAGTGAAGGTAGCTCAAGTGACCATTTTTCTGCCAAAATTTGAACTTTGCGCCATGTTCTTGGGGGGGGGGAGGGGGGGGATGAGAGCGGATTAGGATAGTGGAGGTAGCCCAATTGTTCTGTTTTCCCGCCAAAATTTGAACTTCCCGCCATGACTTCATAGCGATTTTGCCATATCTATCGCCGTCATCTTGAATAAATTTGGCAACAAAGCAAACTGAGGTGGCGTCTTTTGTCCCACTACTCATTCATACTACACTGGTATGAAAAACTTAAGGACGAGAGTAACTGCGTTATGTGTACTGCCAAGTAACATAGCTCACTCAAACTCAGACCATACATAGTATTAACTACTACAGTATAGTACAAAAGATAACTGTAAAAAATATACAATGGGATTTACAAGAAATCATGATTTCATTCATAGACAATAGTTACACTGAAGTCAATGTGATTTATAATGGTCTCCTGGACATTAGAAACTGTAGGACATGGTTTTTAACAGGGTGTGTGATCACCACATATGGCGATGCATGCTCTGCAATGTGCTCCCATTCTGGTCACAAGGTTGGCAACGAATTCTTGTGGTAAAGTATTCCATTCCTCCACAAGTGCGGTTGACAACTATTTGATGGTCGTTTGTGCATGTCGATGCACTGCAATACGTCGCCCCACCACATCCAACATGTGCTTGATGCAATTGAATCCAAGGGAATGGGCAGGCTAATCCATTCCCCAAATGTCTGCTTATTCTGAAAGCTCCTGCACCTGCAATGTTTGATGCAGTCACGCTTTCTCATTCATAAATATGAAAGCAAGGATGAATACTCAACTGAAAAGACAAATGTTGGGGTGGAGTAGAATGTCACAGTGATGTTGACTGGTAAGTGCACTGTGTTCAAAGACTTGGAGGTGCCACACCCATGCAACATTATGCCTCCCCTCCCCAAAACCATAACATCTGGGCCACCAAAATAATCCTGTTTCACACTGTTCCTGGGTGCATTACATATGGCCTCATATAGCAGTAATGCTCTGCTCCTTCCCAACTTTTGTCGTCTCAGGACTGTATTCAGCCCTGACTTCATTTTCATGGATGAAAATGTGTCACTGCATCGAACAGTGCAGGTGCGTGGAGTCCTTGGAACGAGAAAATATTTGGTAATGCACAGACTGTCCATTCCCCTGCCTTAATTCCCATTTAGTAAGTGTGGGATGTGTTAGGGAGACATATTGCAGCACATCCACGTCCACCAATGACCATCCTGCAACTGACAATTGTGCTGTTGAAGAAATGGAACGTCCTACCAGAAGAACTCGTTACCAAACTTGTGGGCAGCCTGGGAGCACACTGCAGAGCATGCATTGCTGTCTATGGTGATCACACCCTATTAAGAGACATTTGATGCCTTTACGATGTCCAGATTTCTGCTTGAAACTCAGAACATATAAGTATCAATTATGATAAATTAATGATCACTTAACAATTTTCTAAAATTGTCTTTTTCAAGAAAATACATTTGACTCTGAACTAAAATCAGTCTAATTGCACCTCACAATTGGATGAAGACTTTTCACCATAACGAGAATGTCTGTTTGATTCTTCAACCTAACGTTTCCTGAATCATGACTTTTTTTAGAGAGAGGGAGGAGTGTCAGTATCACACCAGCCCGCAAATGGGTAAAAAAAATTTACAACACTAAAGACTGTCACCAATGAAACAAGCCACTTGTAAGGAGACAAACAGTTAACTGTTGGCATTTAAAAATTCAGTTTCTGTCTTTCTTTTAGCCTCTAAAAGATGACTAAGGGTGTGATACTGCCCCAACCCCACCCTGAATATTGCTTGAATATGCCACACATATTGGAAAATAAAATATTTTCTTTGGCTTTGGCGTTCTGTTTTCTGATATGTGTTGCATGTAGTGTGCACTGTTTTGCTTCATGTGGTTCGCTCTGGCAAAAGAGTTCCTTAAAGAATTGTATCTCGCATATTCGTCAGCCACCAAATTAATGAAATGGAATATCTTAACTTAGTCTCATATTTGGCATTCTCAATAAACCAATTTTTACAATGAATTTGTAGACCTAAATAATTTGTTTTTCAAATTAAAATGAAATTTCAGGCAATAAAAGAAAAAAAGGAAACAGGCAGCAATGGGAGAAACCATAAGGAAGAAGAAGTGAAAAAGTGGGGAAACTTATGTTAACGGTAAAGGAAAGACTGTCGCAGGAAAGACATTTGTTGATATTAATTGTTCATGTAGAAAAAAATGCTGGCAAAAAATAAATTGTGAGGAGAAAAGAAAGTTTTTTTGACACATTTTATGGAAGTGGGTCTTGGGATGAGCAGACATCAATAACATATGGTTCAGTTAAAAATGCTCCCACCAAAAGGAAGCGTTCTAAAACCGACAAGAAGAAGTTTTGTAGGAACTATTGTATTCCTAGTGTGGATGGAAATGACGTGAAGGTAAGCAAAGAAACTTCTCTAAAGACACTGCAGATTTCTGGCAGCAGGGTGCATCAAGCCACAGCCAAAGCAAAGATAACTATTTAAATGACCAGTATGGAAAACACATACCACATAATAAAAGTGCTGACTCAATGATTACTCACATCCATAATCATATTAACAGTTCTCCCACTACATCGAGTCACTACAGCAGAAGAGATTTGTCAAAAAAGTACTTGGACAGTAGATTTAATCTTACTTTGGTGTACAGATTATTCACTGATAAGCTGAAAGAAGAAGATCCCAATGTTAAACCTCCCAGCTAATCACTATACGAAAAAGTATTTGAGACTTCAGTCTCAGTTTCAAACCTCCTCCAAAGGATAGATGTCAAACATGCGACAGGCTAAACATGCTTATTACAGCAGAGGAGACACTTAGGCCTGGTGAGGTAGACATTGAGAAGTTACGAAGATTACAAAAGGAACAGGAATTGCACCACAGGAAGGCTGAAGCTGCAACAGGTTGTCTGAAAAGGGATATGGAGAATTCCAAGATGGAAGATAATCTTACAGTTTTTTCAATTGTTTCGCAAAAAGCATTACTGCTGCCAAAATTGACAACAGGTGTTTCATACTATAAATGTCAACTCTCCTGCTTTAGTATAGGAATTCATGACTTTAAAAGTGGAAAGGCAGCAATGCATTGCTGGAATGAAAGTATTGCTTCAGGGGGAGCTCAAGAGGGGAGCTCTTGTGTATTGAAGCATGCACATTGAATCTCATGATATTGGTCCAAGGATGTTAGTATGGTCAGATTCGTGTGTATGTTGGGGGGGAGAGGAATTTTAAAATTATGGCAATTTGAATGTGTTTGGTTCAGAGTGAAAAAAATATCATTGAGGAGATTACCACAAATTTAGTGAACCTGGCCACTGACATCTTCCGAATGACAATGGTTTTGGGAATATAGAGAGGAAACTATGACGTTATCCAAAAATATTTGCCCCACAAAAGCTTCATTGTATTGTTGAGAATGCCAGACTGAAGAAAGTTAAATTTTAAGTTCTAAAAATTGATTGTTGTGATATCGAAAGTACTATGGTACTGGGAAAAGCAATGACTAACAGAAAAGTAAGTCTTTCTGGAGAAAAGATTGAGTGGCTTGGATTAAGGAAGTGAGATTTTCAGAAGAGAAGCAGGAGGTAATAGGGTACAAAAATGGTTCAAATGGCTCTGAGCACTATGGGACTTAACACCTGATGTCATCAGTCCCCTAGAACTTAGAACTACTTAAACCTAACTAACTTAAGGACATCACACACATTCATGCCCGGGGCAGGATTCGAACCTGCGACCGTAGCGGTCACATGGTTCCAGACTGAAGCACCTAGTACTGCTCAGCCACCACGGCTGGCGGAGTACAAATACAGCCACAATGACATGGAAGAATATTCTTCAGAAAATTTCAACAAGCGATTAAACACCCACCACTGTTCTCTCAGTCAAATTGCACTGTCTACACTGTATCCATCAGGGCACCCTCTATTTCCTGAGAAACTGAAAGATATTCAGAGCCTTCTAATGTATGTAACCCCAATACACCATGAATTCTATAAGGTTCTCAAAATGGCTGAAGTAACAGAAAAGAGCAATGGCAGTAATGAAGAAGAGTAATACAGTACCCAAATGGGTAATAGGGGAGCATAGGCATCACCTTATGTATACTCCAGTGTTCTTTCCTAATACCAAAAATTGTTTATTTATGCTGTATTACAGAAATACTAAAATTATTTCTGTGTGTTTCAGTTGCCAAAAAGATCTATGTATGTATGTAAAACAAAAACAAAAAAAACTTGGTGTTTTGTCTCTGAAGTGCATTAATGTGGTGTGAAAACAAAATAACCTGACGTACATGGATATTTCACATTGTTTCTCTGCAGCATTAAGTTTAATAATGTGCTGCAAGGCTCAAAATGCCTGTAAAGGTTTTTCATACACATGCACCATACCACATGTATAGCCATAATATTTTCGAATAAATAAGTTGCTACAAACTCGTAACTTCAGTCTTTTACTTCTCAAAATTAACTAAATGTCACTTAGTTCATTCTGGCATAAGATGACTCATATATCCAATGATAACATTGTGCAACAAAGAATGTTGATCCATCTGTAATGGTGAATGGTGCTTATCAGTCTTCATATGCTTGCAGTATGTTGAACTATAAACTTAATATTGCCATTACGTCCTAATAAAGCATTAATTAGGCCTTATGACTGTTGCTAAAAGTATTATTAGATTTCACTATGGAACAAGCTTATGAAAGATGCCCATAAACACTCAAAAAAACAGGTACTGTTCTTATTTGTGTATACTACACAATACGCTTTATGTATTCCTGAAGCAAAAAGTCTGAGGTGGATTCAGAGAAACTCATGTGAATAACTGGGCATTCACTTCTATTTACTCTCCAGTTGAAAACAATACAGTACTTGAATTGGGGGCTCTGAGAGAACAAATATCTTGCATAAAGTGTCTACAAGTATGGTTACATAGTCGTCTAGGATGGAAAAAACAAGAACTATTTAATAAGTTGTTGACCAAATGCTAAATATAAAGAATGTTTTGGAACTGTTGAATCGTTTAAACAGCAGTAAATGTTTACTAAACAGAGCGTGTTACTATGTGACAAATAGTTCTGCAAAAAATTACAGATTCACAAAACAATCAGTGAGGGTTTGTGAACATGGACTTAGACAGGAATATGTTTATATAATTTGAGATTCCAGTTCTTCCACTCTTGAATATACATGTAAAGTAATGGTTGGTTTTGCACATAAAACCGCAGAGTTCACAACTATTATCTAAAACCAAGTTATTCTCAGAGAAAACTTCATAAGTGAACTAAATCTGAAAAGTATGTTGGATCAAAATAAAATTCTATTTATTGCATTGCCTGTTCAGATGAACTCCAGAATGTAAAGTTTGTGTAGAGTTGAAAAAACTTTTTCAGAACTGAGGAATCATTTACTCACATTGACACAATTTAGACAGTTTATTAAGGAATAACTATGCCATATTTAGTACAACTTTCATATGAAGCATTTTTCTACTGCTCCTTTTTTGTTTTAGTGGTTTGAGTGAACCAAGGAACCATAATTATTTGCGAGAACCTGGCCAAAATTGACACCTGGGTCTTCATCTCTGTAAAAAATGAAATATTTCATAAAATTTAATTGATTACATATGTAAAGTACATAAACGGTACATAACAAATGCACCAAGCATACATTTGCATGAACAGTACCATAAGTATAATAAACTATTCCTTGTGAGGTATTTCATTGAACAGTAGATGATATTGTGGCTCCAGTTGTCACTGTCAGCTGACAATTTTGTCAGTCCTAATGCAAATAGAGGAAAAGAAATTATTTTACACTGATATGGGATATAATGTTTAAGAATCTCAAGATGGAGTTTTCTACCAATCATGTCTTGAGCAAATCGTGACATCAGGTTTAGGTGAGAGCATTACATTATTTCTTTTACAATTAGTGCTACACAATGAGGACAAATTATGTCTGCATCAATTTCCACCTGTTTAAAGTTTATGCCCACAGCACAGACATATTACAACATATAAACTATAAGCAAAACCATACACTGTAATCTATAAATACTTAAATTACATAGTAGGGTACTTTCAGAAGAATAATATTACCATACTAAGTATAAAACATGGTATGAGCTCATCTTTTATGGTCTAAAACAACACCCACAAGGCTTATGGCATCTAGTAGCGATTCATTGTTGCTTCCAAAGCAATGTTTAAATGGCAGGATCTTCAGTCAGTGTAAAACTCTGTGTCATCGGTAAACGAATTTTAGTACACTATGTGACCTATGGTTAGCAAGTGTTCCATTTCAACTGACAAAACAACTATATGTTACATGGTCTTTCCAGTGGAGCCACATGGGAACAACCAAAAATAATGGAAAAGTGCTGACAGCCTACAACTGGATAAGATCTTCCAGCTTCATGCACCTTCTGACACATTTGAACCTCCATAGGTTTGCTTCCACGCCAATTTTTGTCCTACATATGAATCTGGTATCAAGTGATGCCTCACCATCAACAGAAAATACAGTGCCTCAAATATTTGAAAGCAAACATCATATCTGCATCACCTCTACCCACACTTGCCACCAACACGTAGTTATTCTTCCAGCCACATGTCATGGTTGTTAATTTTTGGTCTGTTATCTAAATGTGCGAACAATTCCATACAAAGTACAAGAAGCTGGCACCAAAAACAAAAATGATCACAGAGAATTACTCATCTGTAGCTAACTGATACATGGTACAAATGTATACATAAGAAAGATCTGATATATCAAGTTTTCGAGCTATAGATATTTTTGTAGGTTCTAGGTGAGATTTGCACATACATGCACACCTAGATTGAAATATGAAAGTATCTATTTTGTGTGTCAAAGGGACTAAGATCAGAGGCTCTGAGAAGACAGCACTGAAGCACTAACTGAAGTCACCTGTGCCCAAGTAGTGCAAAATTAGTTTTTCTTTTTCTTTCTTTACAATATACCTCAGTGTAGGTGATTGAGAGTGTAATCCATAAAAGACAGTAATCCACACACTTCACTTCAGAAGAATCAGGCAGTTCTAAAGAAGGTAATATGACACAGCAAAGACAAAGAGATCCGAAGCCGAATGACAATGCCTGTGACAGGCGTCTAGGGATAACGGAAATGAGGACGCTCGGCTACTGAGCAATGCAACAGATGTCTCAGCTGCTTTTTAGCTCGGGAAGTCGAGCAGTCAACTCAAAACAACCGTCCACTGAAGATCTGTTACAAACGCGTCACTCTTTTTTACGATTTCTTATGATTAAATGTCAGTTAATGACCTATTTGTATTAAAAAGCCTACATTTCGTCACATTATAGTTGTCACCTCGCTTGCTGTAGAGCCTTTAACCTATAAAATGACGCCGAAGTATATTTGGTGCGTGGCTACAGGTATCGTTTCAAAGTATCGAAAATATGAAATTCTTCACAATACAAAGTAAGCGTTACAAAGACCCCAATCGGTGATTAGAATATTGTAAAGAAATAGCTGTAACAATCAGCTGTGTTCTAAGTGACTGTGCAGTGGATGATTTAAGGAAGAAATTAAATGGACTGTAAGGAGTGTATAGAGATGCTGAATAAATTGTAGGCCACATAAGTGAATGAACTGTATTTATTTGTACTCTATGTAACCTAATCTAACCTTCATAAAATCCTCCTTAAGTGAATTACGTTTTGGTACCCAGATTTCTGGAAGAATACGTGAAATGGTACACTGTGGGGTTTGATTTCTATATTGCAAGCTGGAACAACTTTCGCCTGTTACTAAAATTCTTAAACAAACCACACGACGGTCTTCGGCAGAAATGGCGATTGTGGTTTAAACAGGGAAACACGTCCTACCAGTTACGTATTTTTTCATGGTTAGCACGACGCATTTGAAGCGTTTATTCTCATAATAAAATAAAAAGTTATAAATATGTCCCGTTTTCCGATTCCAGTAAACTGTAAAACGACAACTGCAGGGACGAGAAGCAGAACAACACACATACAAACAACACAAAACACGCAACATACCTATGTAAATACTTGCTCTTGATAATGAGAATAATTTCTCGAAACACGTCGTGTAAAGCAACAAATGATACGTAAATAGTGCAGTCGTTCATAATTTAAATTATGAATGACAGTTTCAGGCCTTCCAGAAACTTCGATTATGATGAATGAAATTAAAAAATGGCATTTCTTAAATGGGTATCTTGCTTGGAAATATGAGAGCTACTTTCATGAGGGCAAATTGAAATCTTTATATCCCCATTCTTAAATGAATTCGTAGTTCTGTATGTCCCGAAACTCGTGGAGCTAATTCTGGTGTACATTTTTAGCTCTTCTCGCTGTCCATGGTTTCATCCAGAACTGTTACATTTCTCTTCCTTTTCAAGCAATGTACTCGCCATCAACATTAAATTAACTGCTGTTGCCCAGACGACAGACTATTCGGCAGTCCGAGCAACTATGATGTTTACGATAGTGTCACACCAAGTGGAGTAGTTTGGTAAACTATTTTGTCAAAATCTTTGACAAAATGTTTGTGACAAATCTTCGATGTGCTGTTGTTTTCAGTTTTCTTCTCCCGCCTTCGCGAGCTGAACAGCAGAAATGAGCACCCTGAGCTCGCAAAGGACCATTGTAGCGTGACCGTTTAGACATCTATTGGACTGATCGCTAGTCGAGGGTCCCCATTTCTGTTAGCCCTAGACGCCTGTTTCACTGTGGAACAGGGATTATAGGCCTTTCTGGGATATAATTAGTACAGTAACTTGTAGTGACTGTTGCCTTCACTTAGTTACAAGTGCAGAAACAGGTTAGCCCTGTAAACCAGAAGAACACACTAATCTAAACTCTTACATTCATTGACTGTTATCTTTCACAGACAGTTTTTGTTTTGCACACTATAGCCAAGGCTAGAGGTCCTGTTATTGAATAAAGCTATAAAACAGCAAGAGTAATATAGGTGACTGAAACAACTCAGTATATAAATGATAGGTACTGCTACAGAAAGTCCCACAACTTTAGCAAGGAAACAGAGAACTACATAAGTAACTCCTCTGGTGCCCAAAATGTTAAATAAAATCTTTATAAATGCATTTCTTTTAAATCAGAAATACATAAGTATAATGAGTAGATAGTACACATTTTGAAATAATGACAATTTAATAATTGTGCTTGAATTTATTTTCCTTTTTTTTATACATACTTTTCTCTGTGTTTTATTCTTCTGTCTGGATCTTGTCTTCATGGTTTTAAGGTACTGTGGTTGTATTTATTTGTAATTGTGATAAGCGATAAATCTGAATACCTGGTAGTTTCTATCATTAGCAACAGGCTATGGACCCTGTTGCTAGGTTTCACAGTATACTAAATAAAGGTGGAGAAACTAATTAAAGGATTCAATGAGCCAAGACAACGAAGAAAAAAAATACCAAGGAAAAGAGAAAAGTCTTTATTCATCGTCAGAGGATGAAGATGCATACTCAGTCCTCTTCAAATTCTTCAGATCAAGATGAAAATACTGGTATCTCCATAAGCCAAGGTGACTGTATGGTGGTCAAAGTATATGGTAAAACATCATCTTTTTGATGTTATGTTTGCAAAGTTAATTACCTTATTGAAAATGGTTTTGTAGGAACATTTTTAATAAGAATACCTAAAAACAAAAAGTTCACAATGACTGAAGAAGAATCTTTTGTATCAAGAAATGATGGTGCCCTAAAAATGCCGTCGCCAGTTCTCATTTCAAGTGCTTGTTTCAAAGACATGCTATGTTTTGAGGTGATCTGTTTGATTTAACAATTTATTAATAATACAGTACCAGGCTCATGATAAACAGCTATGTTCTGTTTGTTCATCTTAAGTTTGAATAGATTAGCCGTGTGACACAAACACTTTTGTATATTTTACTTACTTTTATAATTGATAAACCGTTATCTTTTGAAATAAATGTTTTTCTGTTTATTTTATAATAGAAAATATATATCTCATAGCTTTTATCAACCTCTCTTTGCTTTTAAATGAAACAATGATAGTTTTATAACAGTTTCTATTCATCCCTATCTGCAGGGTGATTAGAAGCGCCATGTTTAAATTTTTTTAATTTATTGAAAGAAAATAATTTGATAATAATATCATAAGCTGATAAGAGTTTTGGTTAGTATTCTTTTGTTTGAGGTTGACAAACAATAATTGAATTTTTCAGCGAGAGTTCACATTTGTTGCTATTCACACCGTTTTAAAGTACGGGTAGTGAACTCATCATTGTTTTTGAAAGTGCACTACTCAAATTAGGCGAAACAAATGTAGCTGTTGTAAATCAACCACAAAGATATGATCTAACTCGTTGGTCATGTGTAAATGAACTAATAGGAAGAGTAAACAAAGAGGTAGATAAAGTATGCAAAAAATTTCTGTTTGTGAACTTAATAAAGGTAAGCATGTTAGACACATCCATGCATACCAGCCAAAGTCTTCATTTAAATCACAATGGGGAATCAATTTCTGACTGAAAAAAATATCTCACTGAGTAAACTTGAGTCACAAGAGGCATAGTATAGTAACAGTTCAAAGTATTTTGGACAAATGGATCATAAAGAGAGATGCGATGTCTTACAAAAACAGCAAAAGACATTTTTTATGGAAACAGGCTGTATCATAAAAAATTTTATAGAGAACTAATTTGCAAATGCGCACTAAAGATTGTATGCCAGAATGTACAGTCATTAGCAAGCAAAGTTGATGAAATAAGTGTACTCCTTAATTGTGAATGGAAAGATATTTCAGTTTTATATTTTCGTGACTTTGGTTACAAAATGTGTATTTTCATCACTTAAAAATTGTTGTAACGTCAAGTTGAACACATATATTTCAAAACGACACAACACATGTTAGTCACTGAACAAGTTGACAAAGCAAGACGTGAACACGGTAACATTCAAATGAGCACTGAGCCCAAGTCTAGCGGCCGCTGGCTGGCTGGCCGCTTAGGTGGCACGGCTGCTGCATGGCTGGCAGACAATGCCGCATGTAGAGGACACGCGTAATTGTGCGGCGGCACTTTGAATGATCGGCGAGTCACAACACTTTTCTCCCCTTTGAAATTTTTGCACTGGTCTTGATGGAGGTGGCCTGTAGAGTGCTAATGTCCATAGGCGTCGTTTGACTGGCCGTAAAGTCTCGAGGAAGAAGCTTCTCGTACAGACGGAAGTGTCCCTGATGATAACGGGTCGAGATGACAGGAGACGTAGGGGTCGAATCTGCTGGGGCCCCGTGCTCCAATCTGCCCGTTGCGGCAAGTCCAGTTGATATAACAGGAGACATGGGCGATGTGTCGGCGTTCGTAGAAGAAGGAGGCGAGTAGAGTTGCTCCGACAGATGATGGACATCCGGTTCCTGCATGGGCATGTCTCCTGGTGGCGTCCGTTCTTGTATTGGCACCGAGATGACGGTGAGAGGGCTGCGTTGTGAGTAATGAGAGATGTCAAGATCCCAAGCGACAGGTAGAGCCAAAGGTGGTGTAGCGGCATTCGGAATAGGCGTTGCCGGCACTCGAGGCCGATGCTGGTCTGAATGACACACTGCAACACCCGTGTCCGTCTGGATTTCATACAGGCATTGGCCATGGTGTCGTAAGATGCGGCACAGACTCCATTTTGGCCGCCTGCCATATCCCCGGACCCATACAAGGTCGTCGTCGGTGAACCGGCCAAGCAAAGGCACCCGTGGCCGTGAGGTGGAAGGTCGCAGAAGATGAAGTAGCGTGCGGGGTTGTCGGCCATGTAAGAGCTCAGCCGGGCTGTGGTCGCCCATGGGGGTGAAACGGTAAGGAGCCAGAATTTGGAGAAGCACATCATCAGCAGCAGAAGAAGTCAGGAGTTCCCTCATCTGAGCCTTAAATCTGCGGACCAGTCATTAAGCCTCACCGTTTAATTGTGGATGGAACGGAGGGGCCATGTCATGCATGACGCCGTGACGAGCACAAAAATCCGCAAATTTGGAAGACCATTATCAGTAACAAGAGTAGAGTTAAGTCCTTCCAAAGAGAAAATGCGGGTGAGAGCATTTTTGGTTGCCGCGGTGGTAGGCGACGTGCAACGTACAATGAAAGGAAAGTTAGAGTAGGCGTCAATTACGAGTAGCCAATAAGTACCTAAAAAAGGTCCCGCGAAGTCAGCATGAATGCGCTCCCAGGGCGTCTCAGGCAAAGGCCACGGTGACAAAGATGACTTCGGGGCGGCGGCCTGTGACGCACAAGGGCCGCAGGCAGCGACCATGTGTGCTATTTCAGAGTCGATGCCAGGCCAGTACACATGACGGCGCGCCAGAGATTTTGTGCGAGAGACACCCTAGTGCCCTCGGTGAAGGAGGCGCAAGACCGAAGCACGCAAAGACGCAGGTACCACAACACGCGGTGAAGCATTGTCGGTGGAAAGGAGGATAACACCATCCCTAGCCGTGAGGCAGTAGCGCAAAGCGTAGTAGTTCCGCAACAGATCAGAAGTCTTAGCGGACGGACTATCTGGCCAACCCTTCTGAATACAGCGTAAACCTGGGAGAGGGTAGGGTCAGAACCCGTAGCAGCCGCCAGCCGGTCCCCGGTGATGGGGAATCCGTCCACAACCCGCTGCTCGGCAACATCCAGGTGGAAACACCAAAGTTCGTCCCTATCCAATGCCAGATCAGGACCCATGGGAAGGCGAGACAGTGCATCAGCATTCGCATGTTGAGCCATCAGCCGGAAATGAATCTCATAATTGAAACAAGACAAGTAAAGAGCCCAGCGCTGGAGGTGGTGTGCAGCCTTGTCGGGAAGTGGCGTTGATGGATGAAACAAGGAAACAAGTGGTTTGTGATCCATAAAAAGATGAAATTTGGATCCATAGAGAAAAACACCAAACTTATGAAGAGCATAAATAGTGGCCAAAGCTTCTTTTTCAATTTGAGAATACTTTTGTTGGGCATCAGTGAGCGTTTTGGAGGCATAAGCAATGGGTTGTTCAGAACCGCCAGAAAAACGGTGTACAAGGACTCCGTATTGAGAGGCGTCCGTGGCAAGAACAAGATGTAGGCCAGGTCGATAAGTAGCCAGGCACGGGGACGGTTTCAGTATTGTCTTCAATTTCTGGAAAGCTGCATCGCATCATGTGGACCAGTGAAAAGGCACGTTGCAATGGCTGAGCCACCGAAGCAGCAGATGGTAAAAACTTGTGATAGTTTGCTATTTTCCCCAAGAAGGCCTGCAGTTCCTTAACAGATGTAGGGTGAGGAAGGGCATCGATCGCAGTGACAGTTTCCTGAAGTGGACGAATACCATCCCGAGAGAGCTGAAACCCCAAGTACGTGATAGATGCCTGAAAAAATTGTGATTTCTGAACATTACACTTAAGACAGGCAGCCTATAAGACATGAAAAAGTGTGTGGAGGTTCTGGAGATGTTCTTCTGTGGTGGAGCCAGTGACGACAATGTCGTCCATGTAATTGATACACCTAGGGACAGGGAGCAATAATTGTTCCAAGAATCGCTGAAAGAGAGCAGGGGCGCTGGCAACCCCAAATGGCAATCGTTGGTATTGATAGAGGCCGAAAGGCGTGTTAAGGACCAGAAACTGCCGGGAAGCAACGTCGAGAGGAAGTTGATGATAAGCTTCTGACAGGTCAGTTTTAGAAAAATACTGGCCACCCGCAAGTTTAGTGAACGATTCTTGAGGTCAGGGCATAGGGTAAGTGTCGATGAGGCATTGTGCATTTACAGTGGCTTTAAAAACGCGACAGAGACGAATATCACCATTGGGCTTAGCAACAACGACAGGAGAGGACCACTCACTGGAAGTGACAGGAAGCAAGACTCCTGAAGTAGTGAGACGATCCAGCTCCCGTTTTACTCGATCCCGAAGGGCCACAGGAATGGGCCGAGCCCGAAAAAACTTAGGCCGAGCAGTGGGTTTGAGCGTGATTAGAGCGTCAAAGTCGTTTGCACGGCCTATCCCAGGTGAAAAAAGGGACGAAAATGTCGTCGACAAGGAATCCAATTGAGCATAAGGAATAGCATCAGAGACGATATTGACAGAGACATCTATGGAGAACCCAAAAACGCGAAAGGCATCGAAACCAAAATAGATTTTCTACGTTACTCTGGTCGACCACAAATATGGGAACAGTGCGAACGACGGATTTGTGAGATACCTCAGCATTAAATTGTCCCAAGAGAGAAATCTTCTGTTTATTGTACGTCCGTAATTGCCGAGTGACAGGTGATAGGAGTGGAGAACCCAACTGAAGATACATCTGAGAATTACTGATAGTGGCAACAGAACCAGTATCCACCTGCATGCGAACATTCCGACCAAGGATTTGGACTGTGAGGAATAACTTCCCTGAAAGGGAAGAAGTGCAATTGACAGACAACACAGAAGGAGAATCAGCGTCACAGTCATGAACATTATGTATGCAGTCGGATTTGCAAACGGAAGACACATGACCCTTCTTTTAGGAATTGTGACACACGGTCCAACGTTGGGGACAACCCTCGCGTGAATGTTTAGTAAAACACCATGGACATGAAGAAAGTTGCCGAGAGTTTTGCTACAGTTTCTGAGAGGGTTGTTTACGGTTAGGCCGAGGCTGCGCGTGGGAGCGCACTGCGGCCACGTCGGCCGGCTGGGACATGCCTCACGCGTCGTCAACAGCGCACAGAGGTTGTATGTCCCCGACGTCACCCCACGCCTCTATTTGTGCTCCAGCGCCGCGGGAAATTTCAAAAGACTGCGCGATGGATAGGACTTCATCTAGAGTTGGATTTGCCAACTGAAGGGCACGTTGCCTCACTTCTTTGTCGGGCGCCGACCGGATAATAGCATCCCGTACCATGGAATCTGCGTAGGATTCTTTGTGAACGTCAGTAACAAATTGACACTTTCGACTGAGGCTGTGAAACTCAGCAGCCCAAGCGTGATAGGACTGATTCGGTTGTTTTTGACAACGATAAAAGGCAACACAAGAGGCTACCACATGCGTTTGCTTATGAAAATATACTGACAGAAGTGAGCACATTTCAGCAAAGGACAAAGACGCAGGATCTTTCAAAGGAGCCAACTGCGACAACAATCGATACATTTGAGGTGAAATCCATGAAAGGAACAGAGACTTACATGTTTGTGCGTCCATGACATGAAATGCCAAGAAGTGCTGTCGAAGACGTTTTTCGCAATCAGACCAGTCTTTCGCCGTCTCGTCGTAAGGAGGAAAAGGAGGTATAGCCAATGACGAGAAACGGCCCACATTGGATGCCGCGACGAAATCTTGAATCGCCGATGTGAGAAGCGTTTGCTGTTCAATGAGACCTTGCAATAGTTGCTCTAAAATAGCCATGGAAACCTGTGGGTCAACGATGAAAAGGAAAAATCCCATCCTCGTCGCCAATTGTTTATAACGTCAAGTTGAACACACATATTTCAAAACGACACAACACATGTAAGTCACTGAGCAAGTTGAGAAAGCAAGACGTGAACACGGTAACATTCAAATGAGCACTGAGCCCAAGTCTAGCGGCCGCTGGCTGGCTGGCCGCTTAGGTGGCTGCTGCTGCTGCATGGCTGGCAGACAGCGCCGCATGTAGAGGACGCGCCTAACTGCGCGGCGGCACTTTGAATGATCGGCAAGTCACAACAAAAATATTGCTTAAACTGCATTTGTAGAATGGAATCAAACATGGTGGAACTAGTATGTGTGTAAAAGAAAATGTAGATTATAAGAGTATAGCCTCTGTGTGAAAACTAGGTAGTGTAAAAAACTTTGAAAACTCACGTGTAGAGTCAGTGTCTGAAAAAAAGTATTATTTTATGTGTGTATAGATTTACTGTTAAAAAGTATTTATTTTTATTTATTTATTTTTTAACTGGACCTTCCTGTAGGCAAACTCAAGACAACTGGCAAAACAGTAGTACTGTGTGGTGATTTTAATATTGATTTTCTGAGCCATAGCTCCCACAGAGAAACATTCTTAAATATTATAAAAGCCTACAGTCTATGTCTGACTGTTAGCTCTTCAACACATGTAAGAAAACGTAGTGTCACTCACCTTGATCAGGTATGTGTAAACATAGACAAGTGTATATCAGAAAACTTTGATACCATCTACAGTGATCACCTTTCACAATTACTAACCATACCAGTAAATCACATTTCAACCAGTGTACAAAATATTATGCCTAAAAGGACTTTTAGCCAGAAAAAAATTGCACACTTCCAGTATTTACTCAGCAAAAAACCTAGGAGATAAGTGTACAACACTTCTATTACCAATGAAAAGATGGAAAATTTTTCGTCATTCTTAAGCATAATTTTGACATAGCTTTTTCACAAAGAAGTGATTTTCAGAAGTGCAGACAGATTTGAAAACTGGATTGTGTTGGGCATTACAGTATCCTGTAAAAGGAAGCAAGAACTTTTTCTGCACTCAAAAACTCAAGAACAGTCCAGAATTTCTTAGTTATTTCAAAAAATACAAGTTAGTTTTGAAATGCATCATAAAAGAGGCAAAAATTAAGGAAAATGAGAAATACATTATGAAGCCAGCCAATAAAACTAGGCCCATGTGGAAAGCTGTAGAGGACCTTATGGGGAGAAAGAACTGAGAAAAATATTGTGATATCACACAGTGGTGAGAATGTCACTGATTCTAATGCAATTGCAAACAACTTCAATTCTTATTGTGCAACTGTTGCTGGAAAATTAGTGAAGGATAAATTTGGTAATCCACCTAATACAACATTGAAAGAACTTTCTTCTTTTGAAAAAAATAATAAACCAATGTTCCTCAGTCCAGTAGGCTCAACTGAACTCCTAAATACCATTAATTCACTGAAGATTAATTATTCAGCTAGTATTGATGGTATTCCAGATTATACCATAAAAATAACATCAAGACACATACACTCTCCTTTTTTAGACATATGCAATTCATCTTTATCAAGTGGTATCTTCTCACAGCAACTGAAAATGGGAAAAGCAATACCCCTATATATAAAAAAAAGTTATCAGCAATGTATGGGTAATTATAGGCCTGTGCCACTACTGTCTGGGTTTTCGAAAATTATTGGAAAAGAAGTCTCTGGTAGAGGTGTATAAAAGAACGTTTACCCAGTAATATAAAGTGTCTGACAGACAGCAAAGTGAAATTTGCTAACCAAACTGAGAAAGTTTCTGCTTGACAACTCCCTCTTTTCCGTAGAAGAATTTCTATTACTGTAATGTGTAAAAGGTGGTGGGTAGGAATTACTAACTCACATCTGTATATACTTTTTCCTTATTGTAAAAAAATAAAAAAAATAGGAATGTTCAGAATGTAGCCATATGTCCAAATTAATCTGCAGTGTGAATGTGTAATGACTAGTTCCACATCATTACGATCTATCATGCGAAGTGATCCATGAATCATGTTACTAACCAACTAACGGCGCTATCAAATATCACAGTTTTGTGTCAGTTGTTGTACACATTACTTGTAACAACCAGCACTGCTGAAAAATATTTCCCAACCCTCCCCAACTGAAGACATAGCTTCACAGTAGAATGACAGAAGATGGTTTAAATAGACTGGCGCTGAAGCATATCCATCAAGATATTGCATATTTGATGAACACTGAGAAAATGTTGGATATCTTCTGTAGAAAACCACAGGAAACTTCCATTTTATCATGTGTAATGATGATTGTGATAAAATTATGACTGTAAGACAATGATATTTCTAATAAGTATATTGTACACAATAATGACTGTAATAAAATTAATTGTATTATATAATATACAATCTATATACATGGTGATTCAGTTGCTCCTACAGCCGGCTTTTATGCATCCGCAATTCCTTCAGATACGACACGGAAGGTTTTCATATTCTCTCACTCACTATGTGCGAACTAGTTGTCCTACAGAAAAAATGAACAGGGCGTTCATGCAGAAAACTTAATATAGTTAAGTTCTTTACTGAGATACATTCTTGGTGGAAGCCACTGTTTTCAAGTTATTAAAAAAAACGTTTAAAGGTCACTTTTGTATGTTTTTCCTGGATAATTCGAAAACTATGCCCCTTAGCAGAAACATATCTCAGTGCATTAAATTTCCTACAAAAAGGTAAGCTAATTTTTTCTGTAGGAGTTACAGTTTGCGTGTAGCAAGTGAATCTTGCACATGGTATTTGGAGGCATTCGCGTTTGCATAAAAGCCATGGTTAAGGGCAGCCAAAAATATATATAAGTTTTTGTTTTAAAATTAAACTTACAAAGCCAATAAGGACATGTTGACCCTTATAATCCATGCCCTCTTCCCCCCCCCCCCCCCCTCCCAGAAAAAGTTCTGTATCTGACACTGATCCCATCAAATTTTCAACTATTTAGATATGTTTTTTTCCCAAAACTCTCAGCATCATGTTCACTTAGCTAATGGAATCTTGAAAACCACCCCTGTATTTCAGACTCCTTTCTATCTAGTTTGTTTAAATCTAAGTGCAAATATCTTACAACAATACTAATTTGGTCCTTTATTAGTGCAATGGGGGTTGTGTCTACGGTAAGTGCAAATAATGGCTGCTGTCTAATTTCAACGATGATCCACTCTGCAATAAAATCATTCAACAGGTCTATCATCTTATGTGAATTTGTGAGCTCATTTTATTTTATTTTATTTATTTATTTTTAGTTTTTCCATTTGCATGATGTGCCCTCATAGGATGATCATATCTGGATAGAAAGTATATTATTTTTAAGAAATGTCCCAATTACACATTTATGATGGCCATAGAAAGAAACTTCAAATAGAGCAAATGTCCTTCTTACATCCAGTATTTTAGAAACTGTAGCTTTCATTTGGTCACGCCCTTCCTCAAAAATTGTATTAATGTTTTGCAGCATTTCCACACACTGTAAGTAATTCACGAATTTTAATGTGTGATATAGGTTTTATGTACTTTTATTTTCTTACTCTGACCTTGCCAACCATTAATTTGTCCACCATGTCATTCATTTTCTCTATCTCTGTATAATGAGCATGCTACACAATATACTGGATTTAAAGTAGGGATCAGCACAGCCAAAATTGTCCAATTTTCTGATATGTTTCAGTAAAATCGTACTAACAATTACAGCAAAATAATTTTTGGTATTAGTGTCTCTAGGGGAAGGACCCTGAGGCTTGCATGGCCTGCTGTCCATAACTTTTAGTTTAGCCTCTTCATTCAGTTTACCTTAGAATAACGCTCTATTAGTGATAAAAGGTGCATTTTGTTTATTATTTTGAAGTTTAGAAGAAGGATCAGATGGTGTGGACTGGTGCCTAATGCTGGTGGTCCATTTTCAAATTGTGCATCACCAGAATTTACACATTATTGATTTTCACAGCTTGTATCATGTCCTCTGTGAATGTGCAAAATTTCAGAATCTTGTCTCCTTTCATTTCTGCAACTTTATTGACTTTTACTTTCAACTTTTAATCATCATACATTTCTTCAATTTCACTCTCATTACTAATTTTAGTACATGTCTGTTGTGGGCCTGCAGGGTTGTCATTTATGCCATTGGGTCTACTAGGTACATACAGGGACTGGACACAATCATGAAAACATAAAAAAAACACAACACACCACCATGTCTAATATGGTGTAGGAAACCCATTGGCATTCAAAATAGCTTCCAGTCATCTCAGAATGGATAAATAAATGTCCTGTAGGGTTTTCAAGCGAATGTTACCATTTTTCCTGCAAAATGATAGCATGTTCAGGTAACAATGACAGAGGAGGATCGCAATTACGCATCCTTGTCTCCAAAGTAGACCACAAAGTCTCAATTACATTGAGATTTGGTGACTGGGGTAGCCAGGAGAGATGTGACAGTTCATATTTGTGCTCAGAAAACCAGCCCTTGATGATGCGAGCTGTGTGAACAGTGGCCCTGTCATCTTGGAACACAACATGGCCATTTGGCAACAAACATTATACCATGGGATGGACCACATTAGCCAAAATGGTTTCATAATCCTTGTCAGTAATGCGATCTAGCAGATTAACCATGAGATCCATGGAATACCACTATATTGTTGCCAAATCACTGAACCCCCGCCATGTTTCACCCTTGGGACCTAAAATCAGCAGAAGTCGGAAACAGAGAGAAGCAAACTTGTCCAACCAAATGACATTCTTCCATTGCTCCATAATACAGGTTTTATGGCTTAAGCAACAGGTTTTACTGCTACAGGTACTTGCATCAAGTTTTGGAATTCCAGCTCATTCTGCAATTCCCTGCTTATGGAGCTCCATTCATGATGTTTTGATGCTAACAGGGTTCATGAGTGCAACACTCAGTTCTGCAATAACTTTTGCAGCTGTTGTCCTTAAGTATGGAAGTGCGCTATCGACACTTATGGTCCTAGATGTGCAGTGAAGCAGCTTTACTGTTGCACCCATGCACTGTGTCCAAGGAAGAGGTTTGGTGATGGAAATGTGACTGGAATTGATGAGAGTTGTTTTGTCAGTGGCATACATTTAATTTCCATACCTCGCTAGATATTACAAACAAACTCTTATATCTAATGTCCGTACTGGCACGTTACACTGGTGGTGCGGCTCGATCACTGATCCTGGAAGGCACACAATCCAGTGATAAGCAGTTTGTGTGACTGTATGAACCATGTGGAACAAAGGTTGTGTCTCTGAATGGTCAGTTTCTGGCGCGGCCTGTAGAGTGGCATGTCTTTCCTGGACAGATGAAAGACACCATGAAATGAACAAATGAGTAAAACTTTGCATACACATTTGCGAGCAGTCATGTTAACTCGACCCACATGGTCCTCTGTGAGAAAGATTGGAGGCGTATGTCATGTAGCGCTGTCCAGCTTGCACTGACTGCCTGGTTTGTGTTGTGCAGGTCAGTGCACGTTGCTCCATTACCAAAATTTGGAGTAACGGTAGATCTGCATGCAGCCTAGTGAATTCTGGGCACTGTTTGTTTGTGTCAGCTGTGACTGCAGTTCTGCTGTTCATGTCCCCCTGAATAGGTCAGGCGTGCACTACACGCTGGAAGCGGCTACAAGCGTAGCGGAGAACGTGTGGAGTGCACATGGGGGTTTTTTTGGTTAGAGAATTCCTTCCCTAGGCCCGACAAGACGCCTCCTGAGACGCGGCAAGGTAGGAGTAGGCAAAATGCAACAGGGAATAACAATATTAATGTGCTAGTAGTAAACTGCAGGAGCGTCTATAGAAAGGTCCCAGAACTGCTCTCATTAATAAACGGTCACAACGCCCATATAGTACTAGGGACAGAAAGTTGGCTGAAAGCAGACGTAAACAGTAATGAAATCCTAAACTCAGATTGGAACGTATACCGCAGAGACAGGCTGGACAGTGACGGGGGAGGCGTGTTCAGAGCGATAAGAAGTGCAATACTATCGCAGGAAATTGACGGAGATCCGAAATGTGAAATAATTTGGGTGAAGGTCACTGTTAAAGCAGGCTCAGACATGGTAATTAGGTGTCTCTATAGGCCCCCTGGCTCAGCAGCTGTTGTGGCTGAGCACCTGAAGGATAATTTGGAAAATATTTCGAGTAGATTTCCCCACCATGTTATAGTTCTGGGTGGAGATTTTAATTTGCCGGATATAGACTGGGAGACTCAAACGTTCATAACGGGTGGCAGGGACAAATAATCCAGTGAAATTTTTTAAAGTGCTTTATCTGAAAACTACCTTGAGCAGTTAAACAGAGAACCGACTCGTGGCGATAACATATTAGACCTTCTGGTGACAAACAGACCCGAACTATTTGAAACAGTTAACGCAGAACAGGGAATCAGCGATCATAAAGCGGTTGCTGCATCGATGATTTCAGCCGTAAATAGAAATATTAAAAAAGGTAGGAAGATTTTTCTGTTTAGCAAAAGTGACAAAAAGCAGATTACAGAGTACCTGACGGCTCAACACAAAAGTTTTGTCTCAAGTACAGATAGTGTTGAGGATCAGTGGACAAAGTTCAAAACCATCGTACAGTATGCGTTAAATGAGTATGTGCCAAGTAAGATCGTAAGAGATGGAAAAGAGCCACCGTGGTACAACAACCGAGTTAGAAAACTGCTGCGGAAGCAAAGGGAACTTCACAGCAAACATAAACATAGCCAAAGCCTTGCAGACAAACAAAAATTACGCGAACCGAAATGTAGTGTGAGGAGGGCTATGCGAGAGGCGTTCAATGAATTCGAAAGTAAAGTTCTATGTACTGACTTGGCAGAAAATCCTAAAAAATTTTGGTCTTATGTCAAAGGGGTAGATGGATGAAAACAAAATGTCCCGACACTCTGTGACCAAAATGGTACTGAAACAGAGGATGACAGACTAAAGGCCGAAATACTAAATGTCTTTTTCCAAAGCTGTTTCACAGAGGAAGACTGCACTGTAGTTCCTTCTCTAGATTGTCGCACAGATGACAAAATGGTAGATATCGAAATAGACGACAGAGGGATAGAGAAACAATTAAAATCGCTCAAAAGAGGAAAGGCCGCTGGACCTGATGGGATACCAGTTCGATTTTACACAGAGTATGCGAAGGAACTTGCCCCCCTTCTTGCAGCGGTGTACCGTAGGTCTCTAGAAGAGCGTAGCGTTCCAAAGGATTGGAAAAGGGCACAGGTCATCCCCGTTTTCAAGAAGGGGCGTCGAACAGATGTGCAGAACTATAGACCTATATCTCTAACGTCGATCAGTTGTAGAATTTTGGAACACGTATTATGTTCGAGTATAATGACTTTTCTGGAAACTAGAAATCTACTCTGTAGGAATCAGCATGGGTTTCGAAAAAGACGGTCGTGTGAAACCCAGCTCGCGCTATTCGTCCACGAGACTCAGAGGGCCATAGACACGGGTTCACAGGTAGATGCCGTGTTTCTTGACTTCTGCAAGGCGTTCGATACATTTCCCCACAGTCGTTTAATGAACAAAGTAAGAGCATATGGACTATCAGACCAATTGTGTGATTGGATTGAAGAGTTCCTAGATAACAGAACGCAGCATGTCATTCTCAATGGAGAGAAGTCTTCCGAAGTAAGAGTGATTTCAGGTGTGCCGCAGGGGAGTGTCATAGGACCGTTGCTATTCACAATATACATAAATGACCTTGTGGATGGCATCGGAAGTTCACTGAGGCTTTTTGCAGATGATGCTGTGGTGTATCGAGAGGTTGTAACAGTGGAAAATTGTACTGAAATGCAGGACGATCTGCAGAGAATTGACGCATGGTGCAGGGATTGGCAATTGAATCTCAATGTAGACAAGTGTAATGTGCTGCGAATACATAGAAAGATAGATCCCTTATCATTTAGCTACAAAATAGCAGGTCAGCAACTGGAAGCAGTTAATTCCATAAATTATCTGGGAGTACGCATTAGGAGTGATTTAAAATGGAATGATCATATAAAGTTGATCGTCGGTAAAGCAGATGCCAGACTGAGGTTCATTGGAAGAATCCTAAGGAAATGCAATCCGAAAACAAAGGAAGTAGGTTACAGTACGCTTGTTCGCCCACTGCTTGAATACTGCTCAGCAGTGTGGGATCTGTACCGGAAAGGGTTGATAGAAGAGATAGAGAAGATCCAACGGAGAGCAACGCGCTTCGTTACAGGATCATTTAGTAATCGCGAAAGTGTTATGGAGACGATAGATAAACTCCAGTGGAAGACTCTGAAGGAGAGACGCTCAGTAGCTCGGTATGGGCTTTTGTTAAAGTTTCGAGAACATACCTTCACCGAAGAGTCAAGCAGTATATTGCTCCCTCCTACGTATATCTCGTGAAGAGACCATGAGGATAAAATCAGTGAGATTAGAGCCCACACAGAAGCATATCGACAATCCTTCTTTCCACGAACAATACGAGACTGGAATAGAAGGGAGAACCGATAGAGGTACTCAGGGTACCCTCCGCCACACACCGTCAGGTGGCTTGCGGAGTATGGATGTAGATGTAGATGTAGATGTTTCTGTGGTACCACCACCACAAAGATCCCCCTTTGGAGAGCGAAGCACTGTGGCTGCAAGAAAGCAGAGTGATCAGTCTGTGGTGCACATGTGTTTAGAGCTTGTGCACTGCGCGATGACATCAGGTAGGTCAATGGTGGAAGGGCGGCGGTTCGTGGCGTCAGCATGTGGCACTGGCAAATGTGCGGTGGGTGTGTCTCCATGTGGTTAGCTTGTGACAGCATCAGCAGCCAGTGCTGGCTACAAACTGCCTGTATCAATGTCCAGTGTAGTCATGCAGCTGTGAGTCACTTGGAAAGACATCTCAAAGATTGATGCAGTGATAATTTAATAATGACACAGAGTGTTCACTAGTGTTACAGTTAATACACTACAACAGAATGAATTTCAGTATTTTAATTGTTCAGAATACATCCAGAATGACAAATCTAAGGTTTTTCAGTAAGAGTGTCCCACAAGTTTGCCGAAGGACTCAGTCATGGAAGCATGGCACGGTACTTGATCTGGCCCCTATGCTCAAGACAGGAGGGATACTGAGATTGCATGCTAAGTATGAACTTGTGCCAGTATGGTGTCACCATGACTCGAACACGGGTCTCGGAGCTGCAACGGGCAAATCCGGTGGCACAGAGGGCGATGTCCAGAGCTCAGCACGAACACAAGTACAAAAGCCAATGTGGACCAAACTGGATTCAACACCCAATGCAGTGAAGGCACAGGGATGTGAGCGTGAGTCCATGAGATATGACAGAGAAGCAGACATTGATGTGGGAGGTGGTGTCCGAAGCTCGACAGGAAATACTGGCTGCGTGTGCGGCCAGCTGGTGACAGGGACTCTATAGCAGATGGTAGCTGGGGGGCGCCAGATTCTAACAATGTATGGCACCTTGGGGTACATGCATGCTGCGTAGTGTGGCATGTTGGTTTGATGACACAGCACAGGCGTTTGAAGCATTTGCAGTGGCTGGCACACATTACATAGTCTGCTGCCAGCTGTGTTGGTGGTGACCTGTACACCTGTGGTGGGCACAGTCTGGGCAGCAGTGCCGACTGCCATGGTGAGGTGGTGGGAGCCACACATGACAGTGTGATGACAACTGGAAGCAGCTGTGCATCACTGGCAGCTACAGGGGTGGGCACTGGCTGACCACTGGTTTAGGGAGTATCGTCTGTCGTCACATCCTCCACCAGATCAAAGAAATGAGTTGTTGATGAAGTGGGCAATATGTAAGCCAGATTGATGCTGTCAGTTGAGCCCCCAGATGGCTTCATGTTGCACTAAATGTTCAGAGTTTTTTCTCCATGTGCGATCACATGGTGCAGTCCGGAGTAGGGGAGCTGGAGCGGTGGCTGTACTGTGTCAATACACAACATGACCTGAGTGCAGCACTGCTGATTGGAATGCACAAATAATGTCCTGGTGCTGTGCCATGTTGGTGCTGTGCCGCATCACTGCATGTGCTCAGAGGCCGGCCATGTGAGTACGCAAATTTTCCACCAGAGTGAGGGCTGCGGAATTGTGTGGGAATGGTACTTCCTCTACAAAATCACCTGGGATTGTTAGAGGTTGTCCATAAATGAGATCGGCATGTGATGTGTCGATCTTCTCTTTGGCGTTACTCGCAGGCCCAGCAGCACCAATGGAAGTGCCTCTGTCCAGGCAGTGTCATGGCACGTGAGGGCTGGTTTTAGAGTCCTATGAGGCTGTTTGACCATGCCGGCAAATGCCAGATCGTAGCTTGTGGTTCTGTGTTATCGGATACCACATAGTCTGGTGACATGCGTGAACAATGCACAGTCAAACTGGTGACCGCAGTCAGTTGTCACGTGATTGGAGCATCCGAAATGTGCCACCCAGGTGTCAATGAAGACAGCAGCGAAGGACTCGGCAGTGATTTCCGCTATGTGCGCCACCTCCAGTCAGTGAATGAAGGGATCAACCATAGTAGATACCACTTGCCTTGGGAGAGAGGGAGGAAGGTGACGATGTCCATGTGGATGTGCCCAAAATTGGCTTGTTGCGTTGGGAATGTACCAACGGGTGCGTGGTTTGCCTCCCAACTTTGGTGTGCTGGCATGTGGTGCAAGAGTGTGTCCATTCAGGGCAGTGCTTCCAAAGTCTGGACCAAACGAAATGCGCAGCTGTGAGAATTGTAGTGGTGTTGGTCCCAGGGTCTGATAGTCTGTGGACTCAGTTAAAGGTACTTCAGCGGAATTTCTCTGGAAGTAATTGTCAGTGTGTCCCAGTGGAAATGTCGGACCAAATGTTCCATGTAGAGTTGGGTACAGACACTAGCTCCAGTTGCAGGCTGCTGGAGGTATCATCTGGCTTCTACTGATGGGCAGAGTATTTCACTTTCACATATACCACAACCAATTCCTGATCATCAGCACTTGAAGCGTGTTGTGATCCCAATAACTTCTTTGAGAAAAAACGAAACAGCTGCCAGTTCCCACCGACATGATGTTTTAGTGCCATGCTGAAGGTGGTGTGGCTGGCGTTCATCACTATGGCCAAGTCTATGTCATGTACCACATGCACAATCAGTGTCGCTTCTACAATATTCCGTTTTGATTCCGTGAAGCTCTGCTCCAGTGCAACTATCCAATTCACCAGAGTCTTCCCTTTTGAGCTGGGACAGGGTAGTGTTTTAGGCATAGGTTCTTGCTTTGTGGCAGCGTTGGGCAGGTGACGGTGATAAAAGTTCAACATGCCGAGGTAACGGCATAATTCTTTATGCATCTGTGGATGCAGCACATTCAGAATAGCTTGTGCTTTCTCCGGTAGTGGCATCGATCCAGTGGGGGTGATTAAATGACCAAGGAACTCGATTTCTGTCACCCTGAATGGGCACTTCAGTGGGTCGATATCAATTCTGGCTTCACTCAGGCACTCAACGATGGTGGCAGCGGTGGAGTTCAGGTGACTTTGAGAACAACAGGATGTCATCGAGGTATGCGAAACAACATGGCAAGCCTTGCAAGACGCCATCCAGGAACCAATGCCAGGTCTGGGCTGCATTCCAAAGGCTGAACGTCACAAACAGAGTTTCAAAGGGCATGACGACAGCTGTTTTCTGAATTTGGATGCCACTGGAATTTGTGTGTACATCTTTGCACAATTTATAATACTAAACATAAGGCATAGCTAAACATGTTGTACTGGATATCGATCTGGCACTGTTTGTGAATTAAGGGCGGGATGGTCCAGACACAGGTGACACTAATTGTCCTTTTTCGGAACTAAATGAAATGCAGACAACCTCAAACTCGGCCATTGGTGCCATGAGTCTATTTGTCGTGAGTCGATGTGGGCAGCAAGATGTGGGTCGGCCAGGTGTAGTTATCATGTGGTGCACCATTGAATGCTTGATGCCCTTCAGTGTGCCAGCTGGGTGGGTGAGTTCAGGAAATTTCTCCATAATGTCAGCATAATGTTCAGGGCACATCACAGACTTTATGCTATAGAATGCTACCTGCCGGTGTCATCCCACTATCTTTAAAATTGTTGTCACATCAATAAGCTTACCGTTTGCATTGTCAGCTAGCAGCCTGTAGTGGCCGAGAAAGTCCGCTCCCAGGATCGGCTCATTGACGTCGGCCATAGTAAGTGTAGATGAGAATGTGCAGTGTAGTCTGAAACCTAAATTGGAGTTGTGTGTGCCATAACTTTTAATGGCCGAATTGTCCACTGCAGTGAGAGAGAGTGCCTCAGCCCACCTATGGTATCTTAGCATAGAACAGGGAAATATTAAGAATCCGAACCCACAGCAACAAGGTACATCATGCCAACCACCTGTTCCACTATGAAGAGACGCCTGGATACTGAATTGCAGCTGGGTGTGTCCAGGGCTGTATGCAGCTGGCGCTTGGATGTGAGCAGGAAGGACAACACTTTGCCACTTCATTGTCAAAGCATGTGCAGTGTGACCAGAAGTCTCTCAATGGCTGCTGTGCTGTCAGTGGAGTACCAGTGGAACAGCCGGAGCTAGACTGCCAGTTGTGCTAGCAAATTCGGCAGTGGCTGGATCGGCTACCACTGTGGTGCCTACTGCTATCTGCCTGTGAATGTGCCAACCGGTTGACCTGCATGGTGTGAGCTGTCACCTGTGCAGCCAAGTTGTGAACTAGCTGGTGCAGGTCGGCGACCACGGCAGAGACTGTGGGAGGTGTGTGCCACTGTGGAGGTGGCAGAATGCCATCATAAGCTGCTGCGGCCATGGTGCTAAGTGCTGTACACAGCGCATCATGCACCTGGTCAGTCTAGTATGCAATGGCGTCCAGTTCCATCTCTGTCTGTGCTGCTATTACCACCTGCACCTGAATGGGAAGGCTGCACACCCACGTAGTGGATAACAGCATGTCTGGTATCATGTCAGACTGAGTGAGGCTCCACAAGTGGTGCGGGAACTGAGAAGGTCTCTGGTCACCACATTCCTCTTGACAGAGCAGGTGGTGCACTCGCTGTTCCTCAGGTACTGAGATCAGATGGATTATTTCTTCCTTCAATCATTTGTAAGAGGACTGCGTTGGCAGGGTAGTGATTATGTCCCGTGCTTCGGCCACGTAATTTTGGTCAAACTGGCTCACTACGTGCCCAAATTTAGCGATGTCACGGGCTACATTGTTACTCATGAAGATCAACTCCACTTGGCTGAACAACGTGTCCCAGTCATGTGGCCAAAAGGGAGGCAGCCTGACCAACACTGCTCCAGTGCTTGCCACTGCTCCTGCAACAGTAGGTGGTGGTGCTGTGGCAGGGCTTTGCGTACCGAAATTTTCCTGAGCTTTCTGTGGGTGAGAAGAGTCCGTGCATGCAGAGCACACCTGTAACTAACTCCCCAGTCTTTGGTTGTGCATGAGCAGATCTTCTAAAGCCTTTTGTCGGTCTCCTAAATTCGCCATCTTGGCTTAGAGTTAAGTTCTTGTATAACGGGAAAGCACAGCATGGAAATAACACAACACATGACAAAAAAGCACTAGAAGGTTAATCAGAAAAGCATACACCCATTATATATATATATATATATATATATATATATATATATATATATATATGTGTGTGTGTGTGTGTGTGTGTGTGTGTGTGTGTGTGTGTGTGTGTGTGTGTGTGTGTGTGTGTGTGTGTGTATTTGCCCAAAAAAGTTGATAGTTTGTCTCTACAAATCACTGTATGGATGCGGGAGTGTAAGTACCAGTCCACTTGCTGTTCCATGTCACTCGTAACCATAAATATTCATCACCACGTGTTAGCCCCAGATCACTTTGGCATCACCAGTGAAGCATGGACATGTGTTATCGCTGCTTACAGTCCTATAAATGCAGTGAACTTGCTTTACTGCCACATTATGTACAAGAAAGAGTGACAAGAATTCATGAGAATTGGTTTGTGAGTGGCATACATTTAATTTGTCATACCTCGCTAGATGTTAAACACAAACTCTTATCTTTAATGTCAGTACTGGCATCTTGCACTGGTGGTATATTTTGATCACCGATCCTGGAGGGTACACACTCTGGTGATAACAACATTGTGTGACCATGTAAACTGCATGAAACAAAGGTCACATCTCCGATGGTCAGTTTCCGACGCTACCCAGGGAGTGGCATGCCTTTTGCGAATGGATGAAACACACCGCAAAATGAACAAATGAGCAAAACTTCACATACACGTTTGTGGAGAGCCACATTAACCCAACCCACATGGTCCATGGCAAGAAAGATCGGGATCATGAGTCACATTGCATTGTCCAGCTTGCACTGACTGCCTACTTTGTCATGTGCAGGCTGGTGTGCATTGCAGCACTGCCAAAATTTGGAGTAATAGTAAATCAGTGCATGCAGATCAGCAAATGCCAGGCACTGTTTGCTTGTGTCAGCTGTGACCACAGTTCCGCTGTTTACGCGTTTCTGTGGTACGGCCGCCAAAGTCCTCTTATTTTATGTCACAGTCCTCTTCAACAACTGTCTGTCACGATCACTGAACATACACTTTCAACCGCTTTATGACTTAGTGAATGATATTTTTGCACTTTCTCTGTGAGCAGCATAAATCTCCAATATGACACCTCTTGAAACCAGAGACTTCCACTCCCTTGGTTATGGATGCGTCCACCATATGAGCATCAACCAGTTGCCAATGTTCGAATTCACTTAGCTCTTACATAATGCACTCACAACCACATAGAACACTGTTCTGACCACAGCTGATATTTGTAGAGTATTGAGGACATTGCACTAGTGCTGTTCATACTCAAATACAACAATGATACCTGCAGGATTGGCTAGCATCTGCGATTATGTTCAAGCATGCACTTCTTGCGGTTTTTCCATATGTTTGTCCAACCCCTGCATTTATTCAGTTCTTGGCCAACTGTTCCTCTACACCAGTGCTTCACAACATACGTGCTCGCGGAGCAAGCTGTGAGCAGCAAGGCGCGAGCACGGAGCAGCGCGAGCACGCTACCCCCACTACCGGACCAGAGCGGAGAGTGGGGAGAGTCACGTGGGGCACACAACAGCTGCAGCCAGTCGATGTAAATCCGCGGCCACCTGCAGGGATATCACTCACGAATTATTACTGCGACAAATGAAACAAATAAAGGAGAATGTACACGTGCCACATAATTTTATTAGCTTAGTGTATGCCTCTACCATCTGTAGACACTGAAACTAAAGAATTCCACGACAATCCTATATTTTCAACACTTTCTTCAACACTACTTAAAATATCACCTCCGGTTGTAGTGTTCTTCATGGCTACTACATTGAGGAGCTTCTCCCTCACCTGAAGATCTCTATTAACACTGCTAATAAATATGGCAAGCTGCGCTGTTCCAGTGATATCAACACTTTCGTCCAGAGCCAGAGAATACGCCAAAAAATCTTTACGGATATTTGCAAGCTGGCTGTGGACGTCGTCTGTTATGTCCTGTATGCGACGCATGATGGTCATGTTGGATAATGGCACAATCCGAAACTGTTCAACTTGAGATGGACACAAATGTTCCGCGGCAACTACCAAACATTCTTTTATTAAATTGCCATCAGTGAAGGGGCACAGGGATTTTGCTAAAAGCAAAGCAATTTTGTAACTCACTCTGAGAGCTGCCTCAGTTGATTTTTCTTCGTCGTCCAGATTTTCTTCGGATAGCTTCCTTTTAGGTTTAATAACTTCCTGTGCACGATCTGGTCCATCACATTTTTCACTTCCGTAGTCTTTTGCGTGGAATGACATATAATGTCGCTGCAAATTAAATTTCCTAAAAGAATTCAGCGTTTTGTGACATACTAAACATTTTGCAACACCATCTTCTTCTGTAAACAGATACAATTCCTCCCAATGGGGGTTGAACTGCGAAAGCATGGTTGGGGTTATACAACGACGACTGGACACGATTCTTAACCAGGGAAGTGACTGTTAGAGCTGATCGTAGTACTTTAAACGTTACATAGTCGGTGCGAATTCAATAGGCACGCTGCGGCCCTATTCAAACGTGTGCGCGAATTTCCCCTTCCTCCCCTCCCTCCCTACTCCACGACCATGCACCTGCTCGCGAGCACGTGCCTGAGCAGACGCGAGTACTCGCGCTCAAATCCGGCCAGTTGTTAAGCCCTGCTCTACACACTTATTACCCAGAGTAAATGTTTCGAGTTCCTTCTTGAGGTAAAACATCCCTTAATGTAGTGCTTCTGAGCATTAAGCCAAGTTACTGTTCATTTTATGCACAATATTTTGATGACTGATGCAGTCATTATCTTCAGGTGCTGTGAGTTTTGCTGTTACATGTACTTTCTGCCTGGACTCCAAACAAACTGTCAACTATTGCTGGCCCTGCGTCACTATTTATAATTGTATTTGACTCATGATGCATACCATGCCCTTTGATGCTCTGTTGCTTTACCGAGCCTGCACTGATATTACATTAACTGCATATTCCCTTAGTGTTTCCCAGTTATGGTGCATCGTATGGTGGGTGAGATCTTAATGAACTGAATGCCTCACCACAAGCTCTGTTAAAACTGAGTCCTCCAGACTAGTTTCTTAGGTTTTATGATATCTTTATTTCAATACACTACTTCATTATGCTGTCCAAGAAACTTGGCATTTACACGTTGATATTGGTCTCATCGTATTTAATTTCAAGATTATATTTGAGACAATGCTCAGTGACATCTGATATGAGTGGTTGTTCTAGTTGGGTGTGTTGATGATGTTCCTTACATGAACCCTCGATTTTTCTAATAGTCTGCCTCAGTCAAGACATGCCATATTGATATGGAATGCAGTATACATCTGGCTTTTGAAGACACAAATAGACTTTAGACAAAGAAGACTTTTTATCTTTTGCTGGCATAACAGTTTGAAAGATTGGTAAACTCCTGTGGAAACATACCATCTAGTGTATTTCACTCCTTCAACAAAGATAAAGTCTTCTTTGTAGCATTAAAGATGATCTAGGTCTCCAAAAGTCAGGATCTATCACATTCTACACAAATGTAATATGTCTTACTTGGGGCAGACTATCAGAACAGTCAAGGAGAGATGCAAGGAGCATGAGCGACACACCAGAACGATACATCCAAGCACATCAACTGTAACTGAGCACTGCCTCAAATATAATCATGAAATGAAATAAAGGATGTCCCAGGTGGTATGTTACAGCTTCAGTGTTTTATCACTTGACTTGTAACTAACTTAGAGAAAAAAAGTAAAGTCTGTTTGATGTATCAACTCAAAAAGTTTTATTCTGGATCTTAATCACATTCTACTTGTGCTCCCCTTGTGTCACATACAGTACCTAGCTGATATTCCAAGTCAGTCCAAACCCATTCTAACAATGTCAACTATCTCAATAGCTGCCATTATTCTTGCCTTCAAATCGCAAACTGCTGGCCTGTCATTGGGTTTGATTTGTAGTAACAATTGTAGTCTGATCAGGTTCGATTCCATGGGGAAACAGTTGTGCCCAGTGACTGTATTCATATGAAGTAGTTCTCTGTAATATGTAATAAAATTGTCAGAATTTGATTTGTAGTGCCAAAGCTCCTCCAATACTAAAGCAGCTGAGCACCATTGATTTTATTGCTGTAAAACGTTAAAGCTAATTCATCAACACATGCTGGTGAATCAGGAATCAAGAATGCAAGGCAAAGACTGTCGCCCTAATATCAGATGAATTCTCAGTAGGCTTATGCAAACATGAGCTGTAAACAAAGGTCTTTATTTAAAATGTTATTGGCCCCTTTCTTTTACAAAATGTTAGATAAACAACATTCTTTACCATATATGAAACATTTCATCACAGTTTGAATATTGTAATTATCTTTAGCTTCACTACCACTGACAAGAACAATAATATAAAAGGGATTATCAGAAAATACAGTACATTTAGCTTTGCTTGCTTCCTCAAAACCAGGCCAATCTTCAACAGCATCAACTAAAATTGACTTCTCCCATTTACTGCTTGTGTCAACTTATATGCATTCTTTCCAGTACACCAGCGCCAAGGCACACCTGCAAAATCAAATCTGTACAAACTAAATTTGCCAAGTTTATTAGAATTGCATATGCGCACCTGCTCCACACCCCAACTTTCTTCAAACACCTTCTTTGATACCTGATTATCATTAGTATCTCCTTCAATCTTCACATTAATTCTGTATTCATATGTAACTACTTTACCAATTAGTGCATTAGTTTGTTTATTTTTGAGAAACATTGTCTCATCTTTTATATCATAGTGCCAGAAAACTGTAATTTGATTCGCATATGAATCAAAGTTTCTGGCTATAATGTGCTCTTTGTCCTTGGTGGCACCTCTGTAATTAAATTCACTGTTGAACGACTCAATCAACTGCATTCTCCATTTACACATTTTATCATGATGAATAGCTATAGCTCATAGTCTATGGTGACTCCATCACTTCCAGTGATGACACATCATTCCTATCTTCCTCTTTTGACAAAATATCTCATAGCACCATTTTGTCAACATTAGCTGCCTGTGAGGTGTCCATATCCTCCTTAGTATTTAAACAATGACAAAAATGGCAGTCAGCATGAACAACCAATAGGCACGACATAAAAGCCTCATACCATATAGCCATTTCATAAGAAACAAATGACAATGCCTCTATGTGCAATTGTCATGAGTGGCTTATGAGGTTAGGCAGTGGCAGTTTTCATATGTATTGAAATGCATAGTTGAAGGCCATGCCATCTCCATCAATGTAAAGAATAAGCCAGGCATGACAACTGCACATAGGGGTCTTGTCATATTCATGTCTAATGAAATGGTTATAGGTGATGAGGCTTTAAGGCCAATAGACACTGGCGGTCATGTCGCATCACGTCATGACAAATTCCCGTCCCATCAAAACATTGTGCAATGCATTTCCAATGACAGCATCCACATTGGCTGTCCTGTTCCATCACACCATGTCATGCCACTGCCAAGGTTTCTCAGGAAGAGAGTTTTGATGGTTGACATCGTCCATCTGTTGTTGATCATATGACCCCCAAGCTCATTCCCTTCTGATACACGGCCATGTGCAGATGTCCATATTTCATTTCATCGTGATTTTCGTAGTTGATATCAGTTGTTTGTTATTTGTTAAAAATAGTATCCTTTCGTTATTTCTTTTGTTAAAATTTATAAGAAATGATGAAAGGTTAATTGAAGCAGTTAGGTAGCAATCTGAATTGTATGACATGAGCATACTACATTACTTGATCTCTACTACATTTATAAAGTGAATGTTTATACATACTGGTACCACATTGAACATTTTACAATGAAATAGATTACCATATGGCTACAACTTCCATTTAATTTTTGCTATAATTATGCTATTACTGTTAAGTAGCTCTCTGGATTGTGTGTGAAACAGTTTTGCAAGCATCAGTGGTCAATATTGAGGTGGCTTCACTAGCTAAACCCAGTACAAATAAGGCACTGGTATTATTACAAGCCAAATACAAGATGCAATGAAAATCAATGAATCTTGAAGGAAAGGTACTGAGAGAGATATGGCTATTGCACAAAAATTTGCAATGGGCTACCAATTAAAATTAACCTTAAACAAACCTATTTTTTACAAGATGTGATCCTTTTAATAATTCTGAGTGCAATTTGATATAAAAATGAAAAAACCTATGCTTCAAGTTTCTAAAATATAAAATGCACATTCCTCTTCCTCAGGTTCCTTGTACAGCGTGTGAAATTCCCCTTCTGTACCACATTTTTTGGACCCACACACTTCTTTGTGTTATTTTGCACTTCTGTCTTCCCTTTGTAATATACAAGCTAGGTCTACAAGCTGCAAACCATTTGATCCCAATAAATGGCATTTTTGGACAAATGTGCACTCCAGCATCCATGTATATACCCTGCCGCACTATGTATATGCACTTTGCTCTTAAAACAGTTGAAAATCATGTTGCAAAGATTTCAGGTCTTGCAAAAAAAGTTGAGGACAATCATGCGAGTTGAGATCAAGTGACTTGAATGAACTTGATGGGACATGACATGACATGATGGACAGTGCGAATACACCTTGATATGGTGGTGCCGTGACTTGATGGTGCCATGATTGCTAGTGTCAATTGGCCTTTAATGTCTCACCTATTGGTTGTTCATGCTGATTGCCATATTTGTCATTGTTTAAATATTAAGGAGGAGATAGACACCTCGGAGGTAGCTAATGATGGTGAAACGCCGGATTGGATATTTTGTCAGAAGAGGAAAATAGGGACAGCAATCATCCACAATCATACCATGTACATTGAAAAAAGCTGTTTTGTAATTGTAAACAGCAGCTTCAGTGTGAACTCAACCTATGTTTTCAATATTTTAACTTATATTTACTGGTACATATTTTATGACTGACTTACATTTAAAGCTTATGCAACTGTACATTTAATAAGGCACACACATTATCTAATTGTAACTCATTCTTCACACTTTTGTTAGCAATGAAGATGGCCACATAGTGACTGAAATCTAGATATACAATACACATCATTGCGACTGAGTGCTGTACCCTTTACTACTTGAAAAGCAGCCTTTTGATGCCTTACAGACAGACTTCTGTGGAGAATGCTGGAAAACCAGTTGAATTCTTGTCATATTCAATTCAATTCAATTCAATTTATTAGCGTCCTTGTAATACATCATCGAAATGACATAGGACTTCTTTGTGACTTCTCCTTGGCCCGCCTACATGGTGTTTCAAATCCACACTTCCATTTCCATAAAGTTCGTGTGCCATTTTCTTATGGATGGTTGAGAGAGTGGTGGTTTCCCATTTCACATTCTGAAATTTCTCTGAACTTGGGTGTCTGACTTCTTTTCAATAAACCAAATCGCACACATGTGCCTTTCCTGGTGCAGACTCCATTGTTCAGTTCATTTATGGTGCTCCTCCACCCTGTGACAAAAGGAAAAACCTTTTTTTAGTTCTGTTGCCCTTGTCACCTGGAAGAGCAAAACATTTATGCATTACCTTACAAAAAAACTTTTTAAGAACTTTATTTTGTTTCTCTAAGATTGCCAAAACAGTCAAGGAGAGCTGCAAGGTACATCAGTGACACACCTGAATAAAACATCTGAGAACTTCAGCTCTCACTGAGCAGTGCCTTGCATTACAAGTTGAGTTTTATGACATTGAAATTGTAATGTACCTTTTGGGATACACTGTAAAATGATACTGATATCACGGTGCAAATGCCAAGATTCTGTGACAGCTTAATTAAGGAGTATATAAGAATAAAAATTTTAGAAAACCTAATAAAAGGGACAGAGATTTTGTGTGCTTCACAAATGATCAAATATCTAGGTAGTGGCCTCTGACATGTAGTGAAGCCCTGGAGGGACATGACAATTATCAACCCTATGGTGCATGTCTAAGGTGATACAGCTTAGCTTGTCAGAGAGCCTTTGAAGACCTCAGTTTAAACCAATGGCTTGACTAAGAAGTGAGGATAATGCCACAGATTATAGCTCCTTTGAAATTCAGTCTTGTCTGCTTGTAATTTTTCCTACTATCTATGTAATTATGTAGTTCTCAATTCGTTCGCGCAATCAATTGTTCATAAGAGGAAACACAGTCATAACTCAGTCACTCAAAATGATTCAGAAATTTTACTTCTTAGAATGAAATCAGGCGATGATTCTTCTTCTCTGCAGGCTCGTGCTTTGGGTAGTCTGCTAATCTGTACAAATAAAATGCCTCGTATTTTTGGGAGCGTTGTATAATCAGTCGGGAAACCTCAGATCAAGCAGATATTTGGCTTTGATGAAGTTTAACCTTCTGAAGAAGTAATGGAGCTCTTGGATTATTAAATGCAGGTTCATATCCAGTCTTTCAGAAGTTCCCTTCTGATTAACAGCTACGCAATATATCGATGAATATCATTAATTGTCAAATGTCAAATAATGTAAATTGTTACACACCTTTTGTATGAAGGAGCAATATATATATATTTCCCTTTTAATCTTACAATTTGGTATCAGTTATCTTTTGCCATAAATCTCAATATTCAGATTACAATTCTTCAAACAATGCTCAGACTAATTGGCACAAAGACAATCTCGTTAGCTTTTTTCTAACAACCACCAGAGAGAGTACTACAAAGAATAATTATGCGCTCATGGCATAGCTATTGTATGAAACTACTTTGCGCATGGATTCTGCGAGTATGAAGATAGAAAATTAGTAAACGTCATTCAAGGGTAGAATTGTATCAGAATAATTCATCGAATATAAAGAGATATTATATGCTAATACCTGAAATGATTCAAATATAACCTTGGATGTGCACCATGAACTGCAGCTTGTGGAAACCTATTTCTGCAATGGCTACTAGAACAGCTTTTTCAGCATTCTGAATGAGGCCTCCAGGGATACATACTGAATCCTTCTTACCCAACACTGCCATTTCCCCGAAGGATACCATTAATTACCATATGTTTGAACTGCCAACAGGACTCTACAGTTTTGCATTTGTTTTCTGGGAAAATGGGACACAGCAGGTTTCTTAACAAGGGAACTGTGTTGCACTGGCTCAGTTTCACTTTCAGGGGAGATAAAACCTCAGACTTATTAGTCATTGAGTGGGTGTAGAGCCCCTTCTCCCTGGTCCCTGACCACACAAGTAGACAAACAGTTGCAGGTACTGTATTTCCTGTAGAGCAGACTGTATCCATGGGAGAGGATAGCAGCTGGGGTACCTGCAGGGTTATTCATATGTGTCTCTTGGTATCGCATCCACAAACTTATTCACAGCTGCTTCCAGTTTCTTGACAGCAGTCGAGATGATTTCAGGTTGCTTATGAACACAAATTAATTCATCCCAAACCCTGGAACAGCACTCATAAAGGTCAGCCTGTTTAGCCAGGTGGTAACGCACTAGCCTCACAAGCGGGCCCAGGTTGATTTTCTCTGCTCGGGGACTGGGTCTTGTGTTATCCTCATCATCATTTCATCCTCATCACTGGTGCGCAAGTCACCCAATGTGGTGTCGACTGAAATTAGACTTGGATTTGGCAGCCGAACTTCCCCGTTGGGGCCTCCTGGCCAAAGATGCCATACGCTCATTTCATATTTAGCGTTGATAAAGAGGTTGAATTGTGGCAGGTGCAATGTTGTTCTAAACAGCATGGAAATAACTGAAAAATAAGCTTGCTGGCTCTCATGTAATTTTTGCTATAATTTGTCTGTGGTAGTTCTGGCAGTAAAAACACACTGAAGAAAGTGCATAATTAGGAGTTATGTCACATCTGTACTTTTTTGCCACAGCAACCAACATAATGTTCAGTTTTCTTTTTGTAAATGTACTGTTTTATTGATTACTGTGTGGCATCAAATAATTGCTTAATTAGTTCTTTATATGTTTTCTAACATCACCATATTTTCATATTCTCATAGTTCTTCTGAACCACTACTAAAATATGACACACAACTGCACATGACACAGCATGTTTCTAGGTGAAAAGTGTACAATATCTTACTGCTTAGTGACATTTTGGGTAAGCTCACTTTGCATGTAATTTCAATATAAATTAATAATGATAACTGTGTAATTCGTGACAACTACCATGAAAAGTTCAATCACTATATCAGATTGTATACTTTAAAATTTGTTCCATCGAAGTCTGCAAGAGATATTGTTGCACTGCTTGTCAAAGTTTACAGACATTGGTGGAAGCAGACAGCACATTCTCATTCACTTCTACACTATGTAGCTTCCAAAATAGTTAGCTTTGGGTATAATCCAGTTTAATAACTGTGTATCACTTTTCATCAGTATGTTGAGTGTAGTTCTAGAAAGATCTGCTAATGATATTTTCATGGATATTAATAAATGGTTTAAAGCCAACTCACTGACATTAAACTTCGAAAAGACTCACTATATGCAATTCAGAACCTGTAAGAAGTTTCCACCCAGCATATGCATAAAGTACGGAGAAGAGCAGATAGAAGAGGTTGACAGTCTTAAATTCCTGGAATTACAACTTGATAATAAATCAGTTGGGAGGAGCACACCACAGAACTGCAGAAACGCCTTAACAAATCTGTATTTGCAATTCGAGTGTTAGCAGACATAGGCGACATAAAAATGAAAAACCTTGCATACTTTGCCTACTTTCATTCCATAATGTCATATGGTATTATATTTTGGGGTAACTCTTCAAGTCAAACAAAAGTTTTCAGAGTCCAAAAGCGTGTAATATGTATTATTTGTGGAGTAAACTCACGGACGTCTTGTAGAAACCTCTTCAAAGAACTGGGTATACTGACTACAGCCTCTCAGTATATTTACTCCTTAATGAAATTTGTCCTAAATAATATATCTCTTTCTCCAACAAACAGCTCAGTTCACACATACAATACCAGGAACAAAAATGATCTGCACAAGGACTTAAAAGCACTTCCTTTAGTTCATAAAGGGATCCACTACTCAGGAACACTCATCTTCAATAATTTGCCAGCAAACATAAAAAATTTAGTTACAAATAAAGATCAGTTTAAAAGGAGTCTGAAAGACTTACTAGTGGCCAACTCCTTCTACTCCATTGACGAATTTTTTAATAGAAGCAAATGATGTATTGTATATATTCATACTATCAGTATTGTTATTTCAGCTTAAAAAAAAAGTGACATGTTCCACATCCACGAGGATCTCCTCAACACGGATCAATGGAATGAAAAACTAATCTAATCTAACCTATTCTAATCTTAGTGAGAGATCTGGTGGTCGTGACATAGCAGGGCAGCTGTTGTACACTGCATAGAGAATTTCGCATTGAAGCAACCATATATGGACTTGCACTGTCCTGCTGAAAAAGTACATCACCTTCCTCTCGAAGAAATGACAGTAGCACAGTGACAACAGCCTGTACAATGTAATGGTCACTGGTTACTTTACACTGCAGAAACACCAAATGTGAACTCATGTTGTAACCAATGGTGCCCTGCACCATGAAGTCTGGGATGGGACCTGTGTGTTGAGGGTGAATGCATCTGGAATAGGCAGCTCACCAGCCCTAAAGGTATATGTCCATCACTCGCATACATACATAATCTACTCACATCACCAAAGGCAAGAGTGACAATCCACTTTCCAGTCAACAATTTCACAACACCAGATGTGGCAATGTTGTGATGTCAGCTGTAGCATGGTCAGAGGTACATGTGGTCCTAATTTTGCTGCAAGCAAGTGGTTGCCAATGCTCCTGATGACACAGCAGGTGCAACATGTGCCTGAATTTAGGCCCTGGATGATGTTCGTACAACCACCACTGCTCACACAATGCTTTAATCATGTGTGTCTGTACCAAGTGGACAGCTAGAAGATGGTCTTCAAGTGTGGTAATGTTCCACAAACTGCAGTTGAAAGCAGCAACACACCACCAACACATTGTGCCCAACATGTGCTGCAGTCTGTTGTTTCATCCATCCAGCTTCCCACAAGCCCAAAATACAACCCCTTGCAAATGGCTAATGCTTTTTTACAGGGATATATACTTATCAGTGGGGCATGGTGGTACCCTAGAATGAATGTTGTAAACACTTTTCACCTTTAAGCTCTGCACAGTTACTGCCTGCAGAGTCAAAACAGAGGGTGTACAGACAGGCTTCCTGAATGCCATCTGATCGTCAATGACCGTGTCAAATGAATAACATTGCAACCCATCAGTATGCACATATTATAACTTAGTGCCACTGACCACAGTCCTTGAGAGTGGTGTATTTTTTCCAGCAGTGTACAGTTTTCTTTCTTGATTCTTGGACCAAGTGTTAGCAATTATTAGATTATGCTCCACACAAAATTCTACCAGGCAGCTTTCCTTTTATTCCTTTACCCTAGTATACACTATAAGACAAAATAAAATAAAGATGCACCACTAAGGAATCATCCAAATGAGATGGAAATTGCTAGATGTGATATACATGCACAGATAAACAAATGATTAAAATTTCTGAAAAATTCAATGATAAGAGAAAGAGCTTCACAAATTAAGCAAGTCAGTAACGATCCGGTCCACCTCTGGCCCTTATGCAAGCAGTTATTCGGCTTGACATGGATTGATAACCATGTTGGATGTTGTCCTGAGGGATACTGTGTCACATTCTGCCCAACTGATGTGTTAGATCGTCAAAATCCTGAACGGGTTGGAGAGCCGTGCTGATAATACTCCAAATGTTCTCAGTTTGGGAGAGATCTTGGAACCTTAGTGACCAAGGCAGGGTTTGGCAAGCACGAAGACAAGCGGTAGAAACTCTCACCGTGTGCAGACGTGCATTATCTTGCTGAAATGTAGCCAAGGATGGCTTGATGTAAAGGGCAACAAAATGGGGCATAGGATATTGTTGTAACATTCCACTATTCTGTAAGGGTGCTGTGGGTGAAAACCAAAGGGGTCCTGCTATGAAATGAAATGGCACTGCAGATCATCACTCCTAGTTGTCAGGCCATATGGTGGGTGACAGGTTAGGATCCCACTGCTGTCCAGGGCACCCCCAGACACCTCTTCGCTGGTCCTCAGAGCTCAATTGAAAACGGGACTCATCACTGAAGACAGTTCTGCTCTTCTCAATGAAATTCCAGTCCATTTCATTTCCTAGCAAGACCCCTTTGGTTGTCTTCTGTGGCACCCTTACATCATAGAGGTATGTCAATGATATTCTGTGCCTCATTTTGTTGCCCTTCAGGGCAAACGATCCTGGGTTTATATTTCAGCACGATAATGCCTGTCCACTGACAGTGAGAGTTTCTACTGCATGTCTTCATGTTTGCCAAACTCTACCTTGGCTAATAAGGTTGCTGGACCTCTCTCTAATGGAGAGCATTTGGAGCATTATGGGCAGGTCCCTCCAACCAGCTCAGGGTTTTGACAATCTGACATGCCAGTTGCCCAGAATTTAGCACGATGTCCCTCATGAGGACATCTAACAACTTGATCAATCAATCAAAGCCAAAAAACTGCTTGCCTATGGACCAGAAGTGGACCAATGCATTATTGACTTGCTTAATTTTGGAATAAATCATTCAAATTTTCTGAAAATATTGTCATTTGTTTGTCTGTACATGTGCATCACATCTATCAATTTCTATCCCATTTCACTAATTCCTTAGTGGTGAGTCTTTCTGTTTTTGTATATGTTCTGTTACTACTTTTCTTTCTCTGTCTTTTCCCGCTATCAAATTCCTGTGACCCACAACAACTAAATTTTCATCTCCCTTATAAATTTGAATAATTTCTTCTCTCTCTTGATACATTCTTACAATCTGTTCATTATCTATGGTTCTAATAGGCTTATAAACTTGTACTTCTCTATTGGATGTTGGTTTCATGTCTGTCTTGGATACTATAATGTCTTCATTGCACTGTTCATGGTAGCTTACTCACATTCCTATTTCCTTATAGTTCCCACCTCAAGATGCAAATGGGGGACTATCTTACATCTGGAATATCCCACCCAAGATGATGCCATCATCATTAAGTCATACAGTAGACCTACATGCCATTGGGAAAAATTATGGCTGTAGTTTGACCCTGTAACTACTGAACAGGCTGCTGTCCCTCTACAGGAATCACAGGTTAGTCTCGCATCTTAAAATATACACCTCTGTTGTGGTTACACCTATGGTACCACTCTCTGCACCATTGAGGCATACAAGCCACACAAATGTCCATGGTTCATGCATATCCTACATGCATGGATTTGCAAATGATGAGCATTTCGACACAAAGTGAGTAGGAGTAACGCCATCTACATTCTGCACAAGGGAAGATTACACAACAGCTATCTCATTCATAAATCACATTCAAATGTTGACTGTTTGCAAGAAAATTGTGATATGACTCATGCAAGAAAGAGGAATGGCTACCAACATATTGGAATTTGACAGTAGCAGGATTGTGGCTCACTGAAACTTGTTTATCATTGCACAGCTTGCAATGGTTGATGTCCCGTGAATATGGAATCAGTGGGTTCAGGATGGCCATACTGAATGCTATGCATGATCTCTATGGTCCCACATGTCTAGCACCTGAGAGGACAGATGTACTGGTCACTTGGCTCTGCAGGATCATATAGCCATGTCACATAACTTGCATCAGGAAATGGTTTTTTTTGCACCAAGGTAAGTATCCAAATGCACAGTGCAATGATGCTGGAGCACCACAGACAGACATTGTGGTGACCACTGTTGTTGTTTTCTTGGTACAGCTGAAGAAAGAGGAATGCTGACACTGCTGTGCACATCAAAATTGCACCACACAGGAGTCACACCATATTGTCTTTGCAGATGAGTTCTGTTTCTGTGTACAGCATTAAAATGGATGAATCTGTGTACATCTCCAAGGAGACTGAATGCCATCATCATAACACCTGGCACAGTGGTATAGAGTGCCATCAGCTACACAACACTATCAGCTCTGGTCTGCATTGTTAGTAATTTGGACAGCAGCTGTTACATTTCTGGTGTGTTAAAGCTGGTGGGTGTGCCCTAACTTGAGGTCTCTCTGATATTCCCTTTCAATAAGATAATGTGAGGCTGTATGTTGTGCATGCTGTCCTGACCTACATTGATAGAGGGAGTTCAACTGCTGATCTAGCCAGCACATTCTCCAGGTCTCTCACTCAGTGAAAAAATGGTCACTGGTTGCTAAGACTGGCATACCACCACTCACCAGTCACTATGACTAATTAACTCTGGCAAAGAGAGAAAACAGCATCGAATGACATATCCATATATGTCATTCAACCTTAGTTCAACTCTATGCCCAACACGGCTAGACTCGTTGTTCCTCAAGATGGCAGCTCTGTGTATTAAAGGTCTTACCCTGTTTAACCTCGAACAACTTACACACTTGTAATTCTTCAAGCTTTTCCAGCTATCTGTTGACATCTTGGATATTCAGGAATCCAGCCAGATATTCGTCGTTCTCGCACAATATTTCAACAGCTTGCCTTGCTGTCTTCTTCAGGTGCTACCTGAGACTGGTCCTTGGGTTGATCGAATCCAGTATTTATAGCTGGAAGGAGCTGGGCGTTCTGTCTTCGGTCCGCACCGAGTCGAGTGTTCCCTCTGTGGTCCGCGCCCACCAGATTTGGCTCCAATGGACCCCTCCAGTCGTGGATGTTCTGACTGCCATCTGTGCCCGTTTTGGCCATCCCCAACGGTTGTGGACGTCATCTGAGGTGTGTCGGACCCGATCTGAGATGTTGGGTACTCTGTCTCATGACTGTTACTATGATTTCCACTTCTGTTTTGTGCTGGGCACTTCATAATCGGTCCGCACCGTGTCGTGTGTTCCGTCTGTGGTCCATGCCTGCCAGACGCGGCTACATTGGCCCTCTCTGGTCGCTGGTGTTCTGACCGCCGCCCGCACCCGGCCTAGCCGTCTTCTGAAGTCGAGTTCATGATCTGGGGTGTGTCAAATCTGGTCTCTAATGTCCGACACCTTGTCTCACGTCTGTTCTCTCGGTCTCCACTTCTATTTCGTGTAGAGTCCCGGAGTGTCCGGCGTTGAGTTTTCACAAGCTCAAGTGCTGGATTCCAGGCAGTGCTGATTTGGTATCCCGACTCACAGTTGATTAGATTATCTGTGACCTTGATCTCAATGGCTTCTTCAATGACACTGTCCCAAAATCTTGAGGTCTGTGTCACAATCTTGGTGTCATTGTAATCCACTGAGTGACCAAGTTCCAGACAATGCTCTGCTATGGCTGATTTAGTTGCCTGTCTGAGTCTGGTGTGTCTCTGGTGTTCCTTACACCTGATGTCCACAGTTCTGGTGGTCTGGCCAATGTATGACATCCCACACTGGCATGGTATGCTGTAAATACCTGGCTTGTGTAGCCCCAGGTCATCTTTTACATTCCCCAGCATAGCCCCAATTTTGGTGGGTGAGCAAAATATGCTCTTGATGTCACATTTCTGGAGAATTCTGCTGATTTTGGCAGAGATAGGTCCAGTGTATGGCAGGTATGCCATTTTCTTTGCCACTTCTGGTTCTTCTTCTGGATCCTTTGGCTGATTGGCAGGTTGAAGTGCCTTCTGGATATCTCTAGAGTAGTACCCATTCCTGCTGAACGCTAATCATAAGTGATCTATTTCTGTGGCCAAACTATCAGGATCTGACAGAGTTTGTGCTCTGTGGACCAGTGTTTTGAGCACTCCATTCTTCTGTGCCAGATGGTGGCAACTGCTGGCTTGTAGGTATAAGCCAGTGTGCATAGGTCTAAAAAAGCACTTGGGTTGATATGTGGCTGAAGAGAGTGCCTCCTCTTCAAACCTTTCCATAAATAGGTTGGCCACCACTGGTGATAGAGGGCTGCCCATCGCCACCCCTTCTGTTTGTTCATAAAATTGACCCCCATATAGGAAGTACGACGAGGTCAGTACATGCCTGAATAAGTCAAGGAAAGCCCCATCGAACTTCTCTCCAGTAAGCTCAAGTGACTCCTTCAGTGGTACCTGTGTGAAGAGAAACACCACATCGAAACTAACCATGATGTCTGTATGTGTGATGTGTTGCTGGCTCAGCCATTGCAGGAAATCCTCTGAGCTCCGAATGTGATGTGCACATTTACCCACATGTGGTGTCAACATCATATTCAGGTATTTCACAGTAGGGTAGGTTGCTGCGCCAATATTGCTGACAATAGGTCGCAGAGGAACCCCATCCTTGTGAACCTTGGGGAGTCCATACAGTCTAGGTGGTACTGGCACTTTGGGACACAGCTTCTTGATGACTTGTTCAGGCAGGCCTGTCTCCTTCAACAGAGCCCTGGTCTTTTTGTCCACTTTCTCTGTAGGGTCACTTCCTATTGACCTGTATGCAAGATCCTCCAGAAGTTGTTGCACATTTCTGTCATATTCTGTTTTCTTTAGGATGACTGTGGAGTTCTCCTCGTCTGCGAGCATCACCACAATGCTGTCATCCTCCCGTAGTCGCCTCAGTGCCACCCTTTCATCACCAGAAACCACAACCGCTGGGGACGGCCAAAACGGGCGTGGACGGCAGTTGGAACATCCGCGACTGGAGGGATCCATTGGAGCCGATTCTGGTGGGTGCAGACCCCAAAGGGAACACTCGGGTCGGCGCGGACCGAAGACGGAACGCCCAGCTCCTTCCAGGCATAAATACTGGACTCGATCGACCCAAGGACCAGTCTCAGGTAGTGCCTGAAGAAGACAGCGAGGCACGCTGTTGAAATATTGTGCGAGAATGACGTGAATATCCGGCTGGATTCCCGAATATCCAAGATGTCAACTTACACACTTAATCATGAATTATTCTTACAATATTGTATATACACAATAAGGATATCTTCATCATTTGCTACCCTTCCTGGAGCAGCAGTTTTAATGGGCAGCAATGTAGTTCTCATGTCACTAAGTAGTAGTAGTTGTAGTAGTAATAATAATAATAATAATAATAACAAGTGATTTTTTTTTGGGGGGGGGGGGGGCGAGGAGTAACTCCTCATTAAAAACCTGGGGCCATCTGGCTCTCCAGATAGTAGCACCCTGTGAGGGGCCCTGCCTGGGGTTACAGGGGAAATCTGGTCAATGGTCTCAAAGGTGGAAGAGGAGTATCAATTCCCAATGGCAGGGAGAATGGAAGAACCATTCAGAGAAACCATTTCAGTGTCTGCTCAGAGTGAAGAGCGAGCAGTTGACCCAGTATCTGTTCATCTGGTTGGTGTGGCTGCAAACAAAACTCTGGAAGTAACCACTCCAGTTCTATCTACCTAGTGAAAGTTGAACTCATTAACCAAGTGCAGACATGAATTGTGAGCAGAATACTACCAATACCCTAGGTGATAACCAATCTTCCAGTGCCCACCTTACCATCGCAACTGGACTATCAGATTCTGGGGAGTTTGGCTGACCAAGGAAACATACGGAGTTTGAGACCTGTGGCAAACTTTATACTAAAGCGAAAACATATATAGAAACATTGAACATTAATACGCTAATCAGATCAGGGGAACTGCATGCATTAAAAAAGATCCTGGATGAACAAAATAGCCTGATACTGGTAATCCAAGAGACCTGTATAACAGATGACAACAATATGGACTGCTCAAGAGCGAAACAGACGGGGAAATGAGCAAAGGAGCTTTGTTCATGTGAATGGTCTTTACAATCAACAAGAGGATCCTTTGGTCAGTAACAGATGTAAAACAAATAGACAACTGACTGACGATGAAGAGACTGAAATGTGCCAATAAGTCTTACACGATAATTGACGAACTTGCACCAATAAACCAAGATAACATGAGAGACAAAAGAGGAGGAGGAGGAGGAGGATATTAGTGTTTAACGTCCCGTCGACAACGAGGTCATTAGAGACGGAGCGCGAGCTCGGGTGAGGGAAGGATGGGGAAGGAAATCGGCCGTGCCCATTCAAAGGAACCATCCCGGCATTTACCTGAAGCGATTTAGGGAAATCACGGAAAACCTAAATCAGGATGGCCGGAGACGGGATTGAACCGTCGTCCTCCCGAATGCGAGTCCAGTGTGCTAACCACTGCGCCACCTCGCTCGGTGACAAAAGAGGAGATGATAAGTGCAATTAGGCTGAGAAATGAGATTCGGAGGATCAATAGGACAATACCAGAGGAACTGATTTATCAACAAGAATGGACAGAGAGTAACTGAACTATGTTAACAACACAATATACACATCATGTTGATACATTTCAAAAAGAGCATAGAGGTTACCAGTCAAATCCTTAAGAGAATACCAAATCAACCATGTAGGTACACATAAGAACTGCAGGTAAATCACAAATATACAAGTCAGAAGAGACTCCGATCATTATCTCACCAGAATTAAAATTAGGCTGACACCAAATAGAAAGACCCTGCTGACAAAGTTCGATATGACAAAATTAACATCAAGGTTCAAACCTCAAAGGGAGGCAGAGATAGCCACGGCATGAGAAGAATTCAAAGAGAAGACAACCAGTAAAGTGAAAGAGAAAATTCCTCTAGCTAAAAGAAGACACATCCATGGTTGAATGATAAGCCATAAAGCAATTACGAACATGAAAACAATGTACACCAAATGTGACAGCAACAAAACAGAAATTAATCTGGAAACATATGTAGCAGCAAGAAAGTAACATGAGGAGAGTCAACAGAGAATATGAAATGGATCAGTTAAAAGGAATAGAAGAGGAGTCCCAAAATTACAACAAATTATAACACATGAGACTTCAAACATTTAAAACCAGAATCATTGGATATCAACCACAAACTCTGTTTCAGACAAAAAGGATGGAGAACTGACACTGGGAAAATATTTCAACTAACTATTGAATTGTGCTGAACCAACAGAGATTCCCAAGGGAAATGATAAATCAAAAGCACCAGATGAATTGAAGATCAAGAGAGAAATTAAGAAATTGGAAAACAGTAGAACAGCAGGAGAAGATGGCATCATAGCAGAACTGTTAAAGAAAGCTGGCCTCAGTACCATCAGTGAAACAACAAGTATCCTCCAAAATATATGCAAAACTGGAGTAATACCAGAAGACTGCACGTCTTATACAAACTCTTCATATGAAATGGGATAGGACCGATGTTAAAAATTACAGAGGGATATCTTTAACTGCCTGTTACATACAAAATTATGTCACAGCAACTGCTAGATAGGACACAGTTCCAATTGGAAAACAAGATAGAAGAATACCACCCAGGTTTCGGACCGGGAACATCCTGTCCTAAACAGATACTTAATTTAAAGACAGTCCTGAGATACCAAGCAATGAGAAGAGGAGAGACCGCATGCACCTTTGTAGATTTCAAAAAGGAGTAAGGTTCTATAGATGGACTGTCACTGATCCAGGAACTAAACGAGGTGCCTGAACAAGAAGACAGTGAACATTATCTGACTGACACTAACACAAACAAAATGTAAAATTAAATTCATGGGATAGTTATCAGAGACTTTCGAGATCAGAGCATGAGTGAGATAGTAGAATGGTATTTTACCAGTACAGTAGAGCGTCGATTATCCGAAGTAACTGGGGGACATGGGTGTTCGGAAAACTGGTTTGTTCGGATAATCGAACTGTACATGTTTATTTGCCAAAAAGAAGTACTGTACAGTAAATTTTTTCATAAAAACAGGCATCTCTTTTAGTATTACAAAGTAACATACAAAGACAACTTCAGTAGGAATATGTAGTATGTGGCACAGTTTATTAAACAAAAATATATACATATTACATACGCATTTTGCATGAACAATACACACAGTATACAAAATTAATGTTTAAAAAAATCCTTTATTTTGGTCTGTCTAAGCAAGCCTACATGCTTACGAGCAGCTAAGTCACGTACGGTTTTCATTACAGATATCTGAAACTGGTCACTTTCATCTTGGGCTTCAAACCATCGCAAGGCAGTATCTAAACAACTGAATGTCTCAGAAGCTGTTGGTATACTTTCATCTTCACTTTCTGGAGTACTGATTGATGAGATGCTGGCAGCGTCATCTTTATCAGTGACGACGTTTACAATATCACTGTCCAGCATGATTTGGTGTCCTGGATCTGCATCATCGATATTCATCCATTCATGAATGTCTTCTTCATCACATTCGTGGCAATCTATTTCTTTTACCATACCGAGAATTTCGGACATATCATTATGTTCGTCATTTTCAATCATACCTTGCGAATTTTCTTCTGTGTCCAAAATTTTATTCCAGGCTTTCTTCAAATTCTCTTCCTTTACACTATTCCATGCTGCGCTGATCATGTAGCATCTTTCAAGTCAATATTCTTTTGATTTCTTAAGAGACTTTCTTCTCCATCCTCTTCTCTTTCTAACAATAACTTACGCAACAATTCTTTCCTGTAATATCGTTTGAAAGTCTCAATAACACCTTCATCCATGGGCTGTAATAGGGAGGTTACGTTAGGTGGAAGAAATATTACCTTTATGAACTCATCTTTTTCGTTCAAAATATCACATGACGGATGAGTTGGTGCATTGTCAAGGAGAAGTAGTGTTTTCTCCCTCTTCCCATTCTTTAGCTGATGAGCTTTTACAGAGGGTACAAAAACGTCCAGAAACCACTTCATAAAAGTCGTACTATCCATCCAGGCACTCTTTTGTGAGGTGTACACAACAGGCAAGGCTGACATATTAACGTGCTTCAAACAACGTGGTTTTTTACTTTTACCAATGACGAAAATAGGCAGTCGGTGACTTCCAGTAGCATTAGCACAAGCCAAAGCTATAATACGGTCCTTGCTTGTTTTAGGACCAGGTGCTGCTAATTCATGACGTGAAACAAGAGTTTTTCTCGGTAAAGCTTTCCAGTTAAGTCCAGTTTCGCCAGCATTGTAAACGTTTTCAAGAGCATAATCTTCTTCCCTTAATACGTCCCTTAGTTTGACTTTGAAAGAATCAGCTGCTGAAAAATCAGCCAACAGTTTTTCTCCCTGTATTGTAAGCTCACGAATGCCGTGTCTTGACTCGAAGCGTTTTAACCAGCCCGTGCTCACTTTAAAGTTCGAAGGCCCTCCAAGTTTTTCGTTGAACTGCATTGCCTTCTCACACAGAATGGGACCTGAGATAGGTTCTCCTTCTGATCTCTTTAGTGTACACCACTTGTAAACAGCATCATCTAGATCAGTGTTAGCGGTGAGCTTCATAGTTATACAGCTTGTTGATCCATCAGTAGAATCAAGCATAGCTATAAAATTTGGTATGCTCGTATTTCCCCCCCACCTGGAACTCATTGGATAAAGTGGTTGCAGATTCACCTTCTTCTAACCTTTTAATAATCTCATACTTGTCCCTCATAGAAAGGACAACACGTTTACGTTTAAGCATTTTGTATCGTCAAGTTCACTTCTTCACGCAGCAGCACACAAGTGGTCATAACACAGAACAGAAGGTGACTGTTTGCAACGTGAGAAGCTCTTCTTGGTGGCGCGCAATCCTTCAAACTGTGCGGAGTGGCACGCCTCAACTCTAAGCTGGTGCAGCTGTTGCTGTGAACAGCTCTGATACTGCCGCTACTTCTACTGCCAGTGCCAAGCCGACAGAAGTGTGCTGATTGTTGAAACACAGCGACTGGCAGATTGGCCGGTCAGCAGCGCCTTGTGAAGGCCCCATTAGAAGCAATGTTCCACCAGCGGTGGACCAGTGCGGCGACTACTGTGGGAAACTTTGTTTGGGAGTGAGGGGGATGATGGATGGTAGGGTGGGAGAGTAACAGGTGCGAGTGAGTACACAGTTCAGTTAAGCGGTCATTCGGTTGACCGACGTTCGGATAATCGACACACTACTGTATTATTCAATGTACAGAGTTATCAGGAAATGAGAGAAAGAACAGAAGATACGGACTCTTCATAAATAAGTCAGGCTAGGAAGGAAAATGGCTGGTAGTTTGCTGATGATCTGGTAATATGCCCCGTACCACAGCAACTGCAGTTAGTAAATAGCAGTCCTGAAAGAGAGGGTTGAAAAAGTCGGACTAGACATTCCCTTTGAAGAAACAGAATAGATGTCAAATCAAAAAAAGATGTACCAAAAACATCATGACAAAGCATGGTAAGATCAAGAGAGTTCACAAATTCAAGTATCTTGCAGAGATGATATAGGCAAATGGAATAGAGGAAGACACCAATGAACAAAGAAATCAAAAGATGAGTAGAGCATTCTGAAAGACTGGAAACATCTACAATAAATCATGCATATCATGTAGTGTAAAACTGAGATGTTAGAACACTATCATCAGGCCAGAAACTTCATATGCATCAGAAGCGGTCATGGATTGCAAAGGTGTACCAGAAAACATCAAGAAATTGGAAAGAAGAATCATGAGAAAAATCCTAGGGCTCAATAAGATAGAAGGAGGCTACAGATTGCAGAGCACACAAGAGACCAAATAGATATCTAACACAGAACATGACACGAAGAAATACAGACAGAAATTTTGCTGGCATATCAACACAATGCCGCCCACCTAACAAACTAAACAGATATGAAATCATGAAGAATGCCAACATGACATTCAGTTATGCAAGAAAGCACAAAGTACTCAACTGGAAAATGAACCTAGAAATGCAAGACAAGAACAGCTTGTCAGATGAAAGGGAGAAAATACATGGTGAGAAGATGGAAAAAGTATAATAATAATAATAATAATAATAATAATAATAATAGGAATGGAATAGTATAGCAAATTCTTGTAATCGAAATAAATTTCTGTAGCTTGTATGACAAAAATAAAAGCTTCATTGCTCTATATTTCCTGTGTCCACTTCACAGCTGTAATCAAATTAGTAGTTTGACATAACACATTCGTATTTCAGGGATCAGCAGTCAGAATTAACTTCTTGGAGAATAATTTAGTAGCAGTTATTAATTACAAGATAATGGTATGTTTTGATCATGGATTGTTAGTAACATTATTCTCATATAACATACCATTATTGATTATTCAGAATACTATAAAATGTCACCCTCACCACAAAATGTAAACTGCAATATGAACATAAAGTATTACAGGTGAATAAGACTACACAACTTGATACTGTTTAAAATACTCCCTCCTTCTTCGCATGCTCAGATACAAAGTTTGCCCACTGGGCGCAAAAACACAGTGTGTGTCAACGGACTACATACAAAATTTTAAATTTTGCGAGAGAAGTGTGTTGGACAAATGTGGACAGAAGAAAGTATGCAACAGAATTTGCTCAGCCAAACTAAAATGTCATGGCACATTAAACAGTATCATCCAAATGCTGGTCTTATTCTGACAGTCTATTGAGATGAGTTACGTGGGTCTTTAATGTATTATTTGTTCTATGGCAATGAATGACACTCCAGGATTCAAAGTCAGATAGTTGAACCATCTTTATTTGCGTCCAGCCATTATATTCATGAGCCGTAGCTTACTGTCAACAGCCTACTTGCGTCCACATCATTAATCCTGCAGAGGAAGGGGCTTTTGTCAGCACACCTGAGTGCACTGCTTGATGGTTGATACACTGATATTGGGACACTGTAGAATCCATTAACCATATTTCAACACCTGCCTTGCATACAACAATGTTGAACACATAATGGCAAAATCCATTTTTAAAAGCAGAACAGTCGAAGCACACAACTAGATTTTGTGGGTCGGCGGACATGCTTCTGCTCCGGCTTTCTCAGCCTTGGCTGCAAAGCAAACATGCGGCCACCAAAGAGAGAGACTGTGATGAATATGGGCTTTACCATCTAATATTTGTTGAGGAAAATGACAATCATGACTGGCAAACTATTGTACTTTCCGAGGACTCAGTATCGCCCTCAGAAAACAATGGTCTGATAATTGTATCATGAAAATGTCATAATCCCATCAACGTGACAACTATATATTGAGGCAGTAATCTCTTTCCATCGGGATCAGTCTCCAGTGCACTTGTTCACAACAGGGTAAGGATGATTGACAGAACAGAATGAGATTACTCTTCTAAACTGACCTACTTCTGCACCAGCCCACAACTCCATCTAAACTGAATGGGCAGAAATGAAATGGACAAACTGGCCTAACCCTGCACTAAGAACCTGAGATAGCTTTTGGAACATAACCTGACAGACAGGGAGGAAAGTGGTAGAAAATAATATGTTTGCTGTCCACCTCAAAGACTTCTTTCCTCCTGCAATGCTTAACAGTTGTTGAGATTGAAAGCTTTTGGACAGATGTTATTTGAGTTCACAAATTCCTACTACTTGTAATTCCAACCTACCCATTTCTGTAACCTACCTGCTTAACCCATTAATCGGCCCAACATCTCATCATAACAGGAAACATTGCATCAGAAAAAGAGTAGAGTGCGCAAAATGTTTGCCAAACTTCCAGTGGTCATGGGAGGTCATCAAGATGTTGCATACCTAACACAACATATTACAAGGCAGAGGGGATTTTTTGAAAACAAAGAAAGTTATTCCAAATGAAATGGATAGTAGATGGAAAAGTCGTGCATCAGTATCTCTTGCCAAATGTAACAGCCTTGGAGAATGGGATAGGTCAACCTGCAGTTACACAGCAGATATATTTGACATTGTCACATTTGCAACAGGCCCTATTGCTAGTTTGAATACCGTGGAGAAGAATGGATATTTAGAAGATGGAGGGTGACATACCAATACATTTTGGCTATAGATGACATGAACATATCATACGCTCCAGTTGAGAACAGAGAAAGGTGTTCAATATGCATCATGCCAGAAAAAGTCAACCATAACAGCAACTACACACACACAGTCAAATGCTGACCTATGGAATGAGGCCTATTATTGTATAAATGATGCATTTGTGCACAACACTGAATTCTCTTTAATTGCCCATACATTTTGTTGGCTAAAAATTTGTAGAATCTTTCAGAATTTCCTTATATGAGTACGATACTGACAAGAGGTAGGAATTTGATCTAAGATCTGCACATTACCACAAATGGCACAAAGGGTATGATATAGCTCCCATTCCTAAATAAAACTTTTTTGTAAGGGCTTTTCTGAGTTGCTTATGTATCTTTTTGAGAGGTCCTTGTATGTTAGATGTCTTCATGACTGCAACATTGAAAGCTGTGAAGAGCACCAACAGTATCATCCACTTCTTTACCCTTGCATGGTATCAGCTCTGGAAAAACATATTGTATGCCTGGGGTCATTTTTGACCCCAAAGTTATTCAAGCAACTTTATGGCAATCAAATTTGAAATATGTCCACAAAAGTAATTATAATTTATTGAGAAACATACACACGATGTTGATATTACAACCCCATAGTTTCTTAATATAATTAAGTAACATGTAAATTGTAATTATTCACTAGAGTTGTTTGAAATATGAAAACATATTTTGTTTAGTTCCAAAAATTATTTTAACACAAAATATTCATAACCCGCACACTATGTAACAATACTATAATTAATTAATACTATGTGTAGTATCACTTACATGGAATTTTATTAGAAATACACTCCTACTTGCCCTCCGTGTCATACGATGAACAATCATTACACAACACACTTATCCTAGCGTGTTCTTTACAGACAAACTTGTGACACCCATCACATTGTTAATTCACTTTCTTGTCCTTTGACCTTGAGCAGGAATCACATCATTTTCTTTTCAGATTTGGAACATCGGCTTCCTGGTTATTGTGTTGCTTTTTCTTTAGAAGATCCTTGAAGGCAAATGGGATACAGGAAGAAACCAATGAAAAAAATCAAAAGATGAGTAGAGCATTCTGAAAGGCTGGAAACATCTACAATAAATCATGCATATCATGTAATGTAAAACTGAGATGTTGCAGCACTGTCATCAGGCCAGAAACTTTATGTGCATCAGAAACGGTCATGGATTGGAAAGGCGCACTAGAAACAAATGCGTTGTGTTCTGCACTGGGGCGACAGGATTTGTTGTTCAGTGTGAGGTTTGACTAATTCTTTTCCTAATTCTGAGAGGAATTCTCTTCTTGCATTTCTACTTCTCATATCATGTAAAAATTTACAATACAGAACATAAGCAAGATACAAGCTACATCTAGTATATAAAAAATTACAGCAATTGGCCACCTTTTTGTTCCTAGTTTCACTGAATAATGTCTAGCCATCTTATCAACTGTACCCACTCCTGACTTTATTGTGTTGTAGAACATTATTATTTCAGGTGGCTCATGTCCACTTACATCAAATGTTTGGTATAGAATAGATGACAAAACGACTGACTTCTTTTGTGTAGTAACATACGAAGCTAAAACAGTATTCTGTCCATACCCAAAAGTGGTCAATAATGGGTGCCTCTGTTTTGACGGCAACATTTCTTTTGGTATCTCTTTTTGGTTGGCCCGAAGATTTCCCACAATTGTCAATTTATTATGAGAAGTTCTTGTCCCAAATCAAAACCGGTAAAAAATTTGTCAGTATTAATGTTCCTACCACTTCCCTTCAGGTGATCAACTAAATCATGTACCACTCATTTCTCTTGATTTATTTCCCTTCCTTCAGCAGATTTCCCCATATACACTTATGCATTTATGGCATAATTGTTCTCACAATCTACAGCAACCCACACTTTTATCCCATACTTTCCAGGTTTCGAAGGCATTCATTCATTATCATTGAATGGACACTGTCCCCTGAAAGTACACAGATGCAGGGACATAAGCCGGAATGCATGCATCAATGAACATTTCAGACACAGCCCTTATAGGTTCAGCTTTTGAACCAGAAACAACTTTTGTTTCTTTCCTTGTAAGTTTATCATCAAACCAGAGGCACATCAAAATCTTGAAAAGCTGATTGTGGCTAACCAATATTCACCCAAAGGCTTCCTACAAGCCTTGTGCAAGCCAGCTGTTATTAGAGGACCAAAGAATGCCTGCAGCTCCGTAGAATCAAGTTCAATCCAGGGTTCAAGAGTTGGGTGCAGAATTTTATTATATTTTGCACGATTATTGGTATGCATTACTATTACACTCTGCATGTGATTGGCGATAAAAAGTCTGAAACAATCTGCCCTTGTGTGTAATTGTGGTTGAAGGTGACATGGAATATGCGGTTTCACGTAATACATGCCTTGAAACCTGCTTACACACATCAGGTGGTACTGTGTTGTGTGTTATCTGTCCACTTCTAGACACAAAAGCAGATGCACTTGTTACCTGAATACCATTATCATCTTATTCACAGTCACTCATATCCACTTCATCTCTGACCTGCATATCTTCCTCTATCATATCTCCACCAGCATCACTATCATCCTTGTTCCCAAAAATGCATTCATTATCACTTTCACTCTTCTGTAAATCTGCCAAAGCCTGTTCAAGACTTTAGCTCCTTGCAAAACATACATCACCATCTATGATGAATAAACACCACACCTTCCTTCCACAAAACTCAATTGCAAACTGTGAATGTGTTGTAACAATGTATGTGAATGTACTTTCTATTCATTGTTTACAACAATGTACAAATGAATGTCAGTTTATAAGGTGCATTGTTGCTAAGATTTATTTTCATACCAAAACTTATATATGACACTGCAAAACACATATTGCATACCTGTGGTATTTTCTGACCACACTGCAAAAATTTCAAATTGTTGTACTATAGACTGTGATGTAATCATAAATATTTTACCCAGTTATAGGTCTGTTAACAGCATATCTCGAGGATGAGTAATTTACACCCACATTAAAACTGTTTATTTGCAGTTAAACGAGCCTTGGGGTCTCAAAAGACCCCAGATATCATGTGAGGGTTAATATGATTAGTCTTCATCTTTGATCCAACCATCTGGACTGTAACAGGGGCTTCATGTGAAGGGCATGGATAATGTCTTCTTTATATAAGATTGTGTTCGCAGCTTTGTGGATGCAGCATTCAGTACAGAACAAAACTACATTTGAATAATTATTCTGAGTGCCTGAATTTCTGCACAAACATAAAGTCACCTGGTCTGTATTTGATGGAGAATTGCAGTGGTCTGTGTTGTTATTCTGGACATCTGAGATCCATATGTGGATCAGACATCTTGCTTAATCAGTTCTTGTGATAACCATTTGGTATAATCCTGAAGAATATCATTTTGCCCTCATAGCCTTAGAAGTATGACAAAGAGCTCAAAACCTGCAGTATCTTGCTTCCACGCATAGTGTGCCACTAGCAGGACAGGTATTATTGTATCACAGTCTCCCTGAGTCAACATCATATTATAACATTAAGTAAGGCCATTTGAGTGGTAGGTAGTCGCCATTTAACCGGAAATTTTGCATGTTAGTTTTCTTCTGAAAGTAATTACAACTGAAAAACTTTTCCATAAAGATAAGCACACCTGATACTCAGTGTTTCAAAATGATTTCTTTCATTAGTAACTAAGGAACTTTTAAAATTCTGGATGTTGCTAGAGACTTTGTAATGACGTATAACACTCGAGACAATCAGTGTACACTGTAAGTCATCAACTTCAACTAACATATTCACTAAACTAAAGGCAGGGCAATCTCTTTTTATTTCTGTAGTAATAATTCTCAAAATATAAGAAGTCACCTTTTCAGCAGCTTATTCAATATGCAGCATATCTACACAAATCCCATAAATGATAATGAGAGCATGCAGTCCAATTTTAGTATTTTTTTCAATGACAGTAATGATTCTAAGTCTGTATCAGGGTGTACATCAAAATATACAGTTAACAGGAAGAGACCAATAATTCAGAGGCATACCTATACATAACTTTATTGTATCAAAAGATATTTGAACTTTACACACAGAGACATTTCAAAAATTCTATGTTATCTTTCTTTCTTCCTTTTCGTGAAAGAAAAGTCCCCTGAGACTTTCCCAATGAGGTTCTTAAATAAGGTACATAAAAATCAGTACAGAGGAACAGACTGTTTTTTCTTCTTTACAAAATTCAAAATATCAATAGAATAATAAAACAATGTACTTGAGTGACTGGTACATAAGCTTCCATTTTCAGTGCAGTGTTCACTTAGATGTCTATCAAGTAACAATATAACAACTTGTGCAAATACTATGAATGGGAAAGAACATATGAAAATGAGAGGGTGATTTTTTTTTTTTTGCGTATGTGTGTAAGGAGGTTTTATGCAAGACAGAAAGAGAGAGAGAGAGAGAGAGGGGGGGGGAGGTGGAAGGAGGAAGGGAAGAGGTGGTGGTGGTGGTGGTGGTGGTGGTGGTGGTGGAGGAGGAGGAGGAGGAGGAGGAGAGAAAGGAAAATCATGAATTTAGTGAATCTGTGACAATTACATTTTAGAGTTGATTTCTAGTAAGTTATTTCTTCTATCTTTGTCTCTCCTCTAAACAAAAATATTATTCAAAAGTTACATTAATTTTAAGTACATATATTGCCTTTTTACACATTGGAACCTACAAATAATTTACAAAAGTAAGTACTTTGTGATTACATTAGCTCTGACAAAATGAGACTGTGATATATATCGAAACAAGAGCCGGTGAAATGTTTCATATGAATACAAAGTCCTTTCAAAAGCATTATCAGTCATTCACTGCATCATGCTCAGATTATCAAAAGGCAAACTATTTTCCCTGTGAAGACATGCTGTTACGTATCTTGAAAATTCATTTAAATACATTCATTTTTCATAATTAAATATGTATCTCAGGGACTTGTGAACACAGCTGCCTGACTGAAGAAAATTGCCATCAACATATTCTTTGCAAATTTGGAGGGAAAAAAAAACACATTTAAACTCTTGATACATATCCTGTAATATTTCCTATTCACATAGCTTATTTATGAACTTTTTGTCTTGGTTTTTTAAATTTTATCTGTAGTTTCATTTTCCATGAATACATGTTCAACTTATGAATGGGAGCTAATTAATATACACAGATGATGTGTAGTGGTAGAGTGTGTAACATATCTTTTGTTTGTTGCATTTTACACAGTTACCATTTCATATGCAGGGTGATGAATATAGTGCTGTAATGCTTGTTAATATTGACAATGAAACTTTTTGGAAAAATATCCAAAAAATGTGCTAAAGTTAAATGATGAGGTGTCTAGAATTTGTCAACTGTGGTGTAAACATTGCTAAGTGGGGCTCTCATGCCAGGCTCCACTGTCATATCTAGCCCTTTAACTGTTCCCACAAATGCTGTTCTATTCAAGTATGTACACACATTTGAAATAGTTTTACTCAACCCCTCCTGACAGGCTAGAAGTTAGAATGTAGCTCCACTTACAACAACTGAAACTACATTGTATCTATGTAAAATAAATTAAGATCAAGAGGAAATATGTTTCATCTTAGCAGTGTAGGCTTGTCTTCTATCTGCATATTATGGCAGAGCCTAACATAACAGACCCCCCTTGTGTTTATAGTGCAACAGCCAATCACAGCTATCTTGTCTTTCAATTTTAGCACATTTCTGGTATATTTTAGTCAAAAGTTTCAACACCAATGAGAGTTTAATCGTCGTACTTTCAAAAATTTTCATATGTTGTTAAAAGAAGCACACCATAACATGTTTCAATATCTCTTTTCATAGTACCTCTGTGTACTGTCATCTTCTGAAAACCTCATTTCTGTACCTTGAAAAGGTCACGAAATAAAAGTGTTGTTACATCATCCTACATGGCTCACCCCCCTCCCTTTTTTTTTAAAGTGTGACATCCATTTGTTTTGATTTAAACAGAGTATATTAGTTCATGATTAAAATAAAATATGATGCTTATCATGCCAGTAATAAGATGAAATTATAGAATACAGTACAGAATTGAAAATTATGTTTGCTTCCTCCAGGAAATAAATGTTCTGGACAGCCAACCAAAAGAACAAGATCACTTCCATTTTTTGAGGTAGATTGATTAGTTTGTATGCTGTTTTAATTAAAATGACTTTCACAAGTTTGTTACATTTCAAATGAATAAAAGGAATATAAGTCAGAAATTCAAGTTTGTTACATTTCAAATGAATAAAGGGAATATAAGTCAGAAATTTAAATGTACTGTAAGCTTTAAAACAGTCCAAACATTTTGGACTTTTGTAAAACTGGGTACCAAGGGCTACGAGACTGAAATACAAACTATGACAGGGTACAAAGTATAAGAAAACATGGAAAGAAAATAATTATCATTTAATAAGATGGAAATTAATATTTAAATGTCTTCTGCAACACTGCCACTATAATTACTGATGGCAAATAGCTGAATAGCAATGATATACAGTAATGTTCAGTGGGTAATTTATCCTCACTATTACCCAGAACGAACACTGGTTTATGCTAATGATATGTTTAAAAAAACTTTTGTACATCATGGACTGGAATGCACTAAAAGGCTGAATCATTTGAAAATTTCAAATTACAATTATTAACTACTCTCAGTGTTCCATACCTTTGTGGAATTAATGATTTTTCCTTCATTGGGGACCACAGTCAAGTAGAACTTCTTGAAAGAAATTTCTTCCGTCTGAGTGTCAATTCACATTCATTCATTTCACACAATCATGATTTCGGGTTTATAGCCATTCTCAGGTGCAATTTGAAATTTCAAAAACTGTCCAACCTGTCTAAATGATATGCCATCATCAAAGAAACACTTATCTGGTCTTATAAAACCGTCATCACATTAAAAGACATGAGTACCATATATATACTGTGTTTCTTTGATATTTATTCATATCCTTTAATATAATGACCAGTTTATAAGACCAGATAAATGTTATTTTGACACTGACATGTCGTTTAGGAAGGTCAGATATTTTTGTGATTTCAAATGGCACTTTAAATGGCTACAAAGCTGAAATCATGATTGTATGACATAAATGAATACAAACTTGCATTCAATGGCGGAAATTTCTTTAAAAAAAATTGTTCAATGGTTAAATATCATTTTCTGTATCTATCATTATATGGAAGTGTTACCAAGTCTGTATCTTGCACAGAAATGAACATCTGGACAGATTAAAATAATGTGTCAAACTAAGATCTGTACCTGTATCACTACTTTCTGTCAGCAAAACTCTATAGTTAATCTATACAATCACAAGTCACAGACAATACTAGCATCTCCAGTAGTTCTCTCCTACTTTGCAAATATCCTTATGGAGATATATGCATGACGTTGATACTGCCACATCAGAGCCGACGAAGACCAACGGAAAACAACAACATGGCCACTGCACCTAAACTCATTTGTGCTGTGTTAGGATATGTACTTATTACACATAAGTCAAGGAAAACAAATTTACTGTATAATGGTTGTTCTTCTTCAAATTATTAATAAGAAACAGAGACCTGGAGCCCCGAAAATGAGGGATGCAAATGAAGACAACCATATGCAAATGGGGAGAACGTCTAGTTGATGACAATATAGAAATTAGAGAAAAAAATAATGCTGCAAACTGTGAACACATGAAACAATTCTACTACTCTGAAGAAATGTTTCTGGAGGTAGCAAAATAAAGAAAATGTAGGAAGTTTCAAATGGGCAAAGTAAATAATAAAACTGGCTCAAAAACTGAATTAACACAATGATGACAGGTTTTACAAGTCATTTGTTTGTGGTGGTGGTGACAAGGGGAGGAGGGGTGTTAGTAAGAAGTCACACAGCATTTATATGGATAATGATGTCATGGAAGTTTTGATCTCTGATAACTCTAAGTTAATCGTTATCTACCAACACCCGGTATTAGAAACTGAATGAATGCTCTAGAACTAAGAATTTGCCTTTGGCACAGGAAAGATAGGACAAATCATGGGAAGAGCAGAAGCTTGAATGACACTGTAATTATTGGAGAACTGGAACTTGGCCAGGGTTTATAGAACCTAGGAGCAGCAATAAGGAACAAACTGTTTATCTGAATGGCAACAAAAACCAGACTATGAGTGTGTGTGTGTGTGTGTGTGTGTGTGTGTGTGTGTGTGTGTGTGTGTAAGCGCACGCGCACCCCCCCTCCCTCCCCCCACCTCACGTACCTTTGTCTACAGGTAGTAACTACTACGTCTAGTGTAGTGAAAGCTACACACTGAGGAGGATAAAATTATATACCACAACAATATTATACATGAACTGGAGTCACAGAGAACCAAGAAATTTGTGAAACAGAGATGGAAATTCATTAGTTGATATGGTATCAGGAGTAACATATTCACGCTGTGCAAAATAATTCAGCATTCAACATTTATAACAAATAATACTGCATATCTGTTGCACACATGCCTATGTTTCAATCTGTCAGTTGTGAAGACAAGCAAACGCAGATGAACTGTACAAATACAAATTAAATCAAGAGAACTACAACAAAAGAATCATGTAACACATGTATCCAATAAATAGCAACTAACAACATTGGCAATCCATATAACCTAGAATAACAAATATCAGCATCATCATAATATCAAACAGTATAAATGGGAATCGGTCATTCCAGCCACATCTTACCATACATTCATCAACTCAGTTACAGTGATAAATGTTGTGAAAACAAAATTACATTATAACAACATACAACTAGCAGCTTTGCCAACTCTTTAACAGAATATGACAACAAAAGCTCAATGAAATTTCATTAGTAGCCATTCACAACAAACGTTGTGCATGGTATGAGGATGGAATTGAGGCTGAACATCTGCTCACTACTAGCACATATTGGTTTATCAACAACAACAGCAAACTCTTTTTTTAGCTATAGTATAATTATCAAAAATATGCTGAACAATAAAGGGATTGCTAAAATCTATCAAAAGTCAGACAAACCTCCAACAAGAATATAAAATACTTCTTTGAATATTTCGCTTACTAATATTGGTGAAGAATGACCGACTTACAAGTTGCCATATTACCAGAAGATAAACAACAAATCTGGGAAACATTTATTTGCACACTAATTTTTGTTTCTTGGCTTGCTATATCTAACTCAAGAGGTCTGCAGGACCGGGGACAACTGTACCAACCATTAGAACTCTCCTGATTCCTACTAAAAGAAAACAGTATTATAGTAGTCACAGGAACTGTTATTGAATTCTGTACTTCTATTTTTTGAGCATCTTGTATTAAAATGGAGGATAAAGCTACATAAACTCTTCCTCAATGAAGCAACTTTGATTACACCAAACATTTAAGGATTTTCAGTATAAAAAAGATTCCCATTTTTCTTGTGGGCTGCAGTGTATTCAAGTAAGCTGGAGCAAAACCATTGCTAACCCTAGATGAACTATGCAGGTTAGAGCTAATTTCCTTATCTGAAAACAGTGAAGAAAATGTGCATGGAGTGCAAAAATCTCTGATGAATGGTATTAAAACCTGGGAAAACCTTACATGACGTAGTAATGATGAAAATATAACAATAATGATATATGCTGCTTACTGGTATGGCTTAATAACTTGCCTTTCATGAGGTTTTAGTGAAAAAGAGAGCCCCATGATCAGATTATAATATCTAACCATGACAAAAAAACTGGATGCCATGATATGTTAGGGACTAGTATTAGGAGAATGGAAAATAAAAGTTAAAGGCATTGGAAAGACAATTATCAACGCCACCACAACAAAACTTGCAAAGATTTTTACTTCATACTTCTGCATGGACAGTCAATATTTATGACGTTAATATTTCAGTTGCACAACCCTCAGATGAACGAACTCCAAGATTCATCACTTTCAAAGGTGAAATAGTAACAATGACAGTAGAAAAGTTAGTCTGAAGCAATACATTACAGGAAGATCTGGCTCCATTTAACATACGGCAATAACCATACACAATGAATCTTATAATAATATTTAAATAGCAAATTTAATGGTCAATATGCAAAGTGCAAGAGAGAAAACAACAGTGTTTCATACTCACAGTGGAATAACAATCTGTTTTACAGTCAATGCAGCTATTTTGAGATATAAAAGCATAACTAAATTTCCCAACAAAAGACATTATTCTCAATCAATGTGTGTTAAATAAATGGTAGCTATCTTATTCCAGTATGGTGGCACTCAATTACCTCCAGCTACTGTAAAAGACAGCAGATAGGGAAGAAACTTCTTAGTTTTTCAACCATCAACCATCCTCCCACAGCAAACAACTTCCTGTTTGGAGTTTATTCTGCCACTGTACTTCTCACTTGCCTTTTGAATTAACCCTTTGACTGATAAACCCATATATAAATGAGTGGCAATTGTTAGATGTCAGGTGTTGTGTACAGGTTCAGTTTTCAGTTTCATATGCTTCACTTGTTTTAAATCAGTTTCTTATATTGCATTGTCTTGATGAGTAATGTTCTCTGTTATGTCTGTTTCTGTTACTCTAAGCGTCGAAATTGCATTGTTCCACAGTCCCATTCTAATGCTTGTTGCTTTCCCAAAAGAGCATTTTCCAGCGTGGCCTTTCCAATGTGTGGTCATCAAGGCTGCCCATCCCACATACTGGTCTCATCAAAAAACAATGTGCTTGATAGTAATTTCATTATTATGATCCGGTGGGGTGTGGAGGAAATTCTAAGTAATCATTTTTGTAAAACTGTATAAATAAAAATGTGTAAGTTATATTTAGACACACAAGAGTTTAATTCCTTACTCCTGACTTGAGAGAGAGAGAGAGAGAGAGAGAGAGAGAGAGAGAGAGAGAGAGAGAGAGATTTGGCTGTGAGAGAAAGTCAATTTCTAAGGCTGCATGCGGGTTTTGCATCATTTCCCAACACCCCAGTGAAAGGATTAATACTCAACCAATTAAATCTACCACCTTTCTGTTGGTTTTAGATACTTTTTGGCCACAGAAATTTTTATACATCATCAATTTAGGTCGCTGTTTACATATACATATTCATGTCACTTCTCTCTACTTCTTGCTGCTCTAATAGGCTTTGGTTTGATTTTTAGGAGACTTTCCCAGCATAACTAATTGATGGTATGTTTTCCAGTATCTAGCACAGCTGATTCCATTTTGGATACAATATTTCAACCACTGACAGAGTTATCTTCTTTGTATATCATGAACATTACTGAAGATTTTGGTATGAAAGCAAACAGCAGATATTTGTCCAATTTCCTTACAAATGCAATTAAAAAGTAAAATATGGCAAAATATTAACAATTGTAGCAGAAAAGTGTTCAAAGTATTACTTATCTGACAGCAGCTAAGGAGGGATAATCAGCACACCTAACAATAAATCCTCTGACAGTCTGTTCTGTAGCAGTAGAGGAAATGTTATGCAGAGAACTATGTCTAAAGATCATGACTCAATCCCACACTTGAGATGTCAAGAGACTGAACATTTGCAAAAGGAGTAGAGTCAGTTTATCAAATATAATATTAAAAAATGAAAAATAAAACTGATTGACATACAACTTTTAAAACTGACTTGAATGTCAAGCTTTCTGAACTTTTAAAAATGTTTTCAAGTATGAGATGTAAAAATGCCAAAAAAGATGAAAAGGCACTCCTAATCATCATTGATCATTAGAGTACAATGTAGCAGTCAGAGAGAACAATGGAAGAGTCTCAAATTAACCAAGATACAGATTTTGACACAACTATTCATTGCCCTAAATCACCTGAAAACTTTTAATTTGTGTTTTCTGTTTTTTCATCCTCCTCTATAAGAAAATACACAATTTGCAGATTAGAGTTTTTAAATGTGTGTTTCTGTGATTATTCCTGCTTCAGCAGCGGGTAAATAGATGTTCTTCTAATGTCACAAATATTGGTGCACAAATCCACAAATTGCATTCAAAAAGAAACAAGCCAGAGGCTGTAGAATGAGAACTGCAGAAGGGATTATAATGCCATTACCTATGGAAGAAGGTGTGGTCCCTATGAGAATGCTGACACACCACACTCACCACTAGAGGGACAGAGGCACACGCCCAAGTGACGATGGAGCAAGCACTTACACACATTTACTGTCCACTGCACTTAGTCTAGCTGAGAACAGTGCAATAGAGACTTCTGAAGAAGAAAGATCAAAGGAGGGTAGTGCATCTTAAGACATCAGAAGGAGTGCAGGGGTGGAAATTCATCAAAGAATGACACAAATGTATGGAGAGCATGGCATGTCCGTCACAATGGTCAAGGCATGGCAAATCAATTCAAAGAAGAATGAAGGAAGTTGGCCAATGATGCAAAATCTGGAATACCACACCACATTACCGATACCACTGTCCAGCAGGTGGATGCCATCATTATTGAAGATTAGCAAATTATGTTGGCACCCACTGCCACAGAGCTTCGAACTGCAATAGACATGCAGTGCTCTCCATACACTTGTGCCATTGTCCAATGTAATTCCGTTCCCCCAAACTCCTTTCGCTGTAAGGAAACACAACACCCCTTTGTTCTTCTTCTGAAGCCTCTCTTTCTCTATTTTCAGCACTATTAAGTTGGGTGCATGGTTGACACAAGAATGTGCTCACTTTGTCATCATGTGATGTGTGCCCATACCCCTCTTGGAATGGGCTTGGGGTCTCAGCATTCGTACAGGAACCACACTTTCTTCTGTAAGCAATAGCATTGTGATACTTTCAGTGGTTTTCACTTTACAGTCTCTGGCTTGTTTCTTTCTGAATGCACCTTATAATTAAATCACAGAAACAAACATTTTACAAAGTTACTACTGGCGAACATTTGAGGTCACTCATGTCTCCTATATTATCTACTTTCATCCATCATGAGTCATTAACAATGTAACTCCATTACTTATGTATTTCCTCTACTAAACACCTTTATAAAAATTTTGATCCATGTCTAAGTATGCTCTGCAGGCTGTAATTTCTATATTAATCATAAAATAGATTTCTCGATAAAGCCGATCATATTGGGCTGGAATAGCTGCCCAGTTATCATCATTTGACAGATGTTTTTTTGTTCATCATAAAACTGAGAAAACATACTTAAGAGTACATCTTTATGTCTTACACCAACATACTAAAAATGAAGTACTAACTTTTCAGAGCTATTACAAAATGAATGAAAATAAAATCCACACAACACTGTATATGATTTAATAAAAATATTCACTAGACACTATTTATTGTGGGGTTTAGGAGAAGTAACAAAGAAAGATGAATTTCAGTAATAAAAATGTGAATGCCAGCAAAAAGCTGCATATAACAAAAACAGCATACAAATACTACTAGTGATACACAAACAAAATAAGTTTCCAGTGGAACTTATTGTAAAACAGATGTTCAATCAGTAAGAAAGTTGTCTGTTTTAAACTATTCACCACCTTTTTTTCACGTAGAAATCATAAATTAGCACAGTTCAGAGAGAGAGAGAGAGAGAGAGAGAGAGAGAGAGAGGCTGATAGTACACAACAATTCTGACTGATCCCAGTCGTCAGTCTGTTATTCAGAGAGATTCTCCATGCCCACAAACTGTTGTTGTCAAACTACTGATGTACTCCTGGACACAGGATGTAGCAATTTCATGACATTATTTCCAACATGCTTAGTAAATTTCTAATTATTTATCAGGTTCCTTTTTGACAAAACAAATACTTTCAGTGTCAAAGTAGACAACCTGTCAATACAAATATCAAAAACCAACCAAATCTCAAAACACAATAAAACATTAAATTTCCATTTGTGCTTATGTACCCCAGATTCTTTTTAGTATCTATTAAGGTAAATGTGTAATGGTGATACTGAAAAGGCATTAGTTTGCATAAGTTGGAGTTCAAAGAAATTGGAGGATACATGACAGGTATGTAATGCATTGTTAGAATTTAACTACATTTAACAGTCTGACAATAAAGTTGACATAAATAATAGATAAGGGAAAAAATACATCCAGTCACACAAACAGGTGAATATGCACACACTTCTCGACATTTTCTGTGATACCTTAACAATTGTTTACTTCAACAACATTTCATGTTTATATATAATTATTTGATTAATCAATACTACTTCATCACTGCAATTAAAATATTCTACAGTAAAATACTTTGTTTTATATCAGTACAAAGATCATTCAAATTAAAACCAAAGAAGCATGTCTTCAAACATCGTACTGAGTTTCACTGTACTCACAAAACCTCACATTTCTTTTATACCACTGCCAGAACAGTAGCGTGTAGTTCACTCCTGTTGTTACCTAAAAGCCATGCACCACTTTGCTACACCTCCATTTCTATAAAAGGGATATTTAACCAAAAATATTCCAGAGGAAAAAAAAGCTTATCATGGCTTGCAATTCTGGACAGGAAGGAGTGCCTGGTCCCCGGCACAAATCCGCCCGGCGGATGTGTGTCGAGGTCTGGTGAACCGGCCAGTCTGTGGATGGTTTTTAGGCGGTTTTCCATCTGCCTCGGCGAATGCGGGCTGGTTCCCCTTATTCCACCTCAGTTACACTGTGTTGACGATTGCTGCGCAAACAAGTTCTCCACGTACACGTACACCGCCATTACTCTACCACGCAAACATAGGGGTTACACTCGTTTGGTGTGACATTCCCTGGGGGGTCCACCGTGGGCTGAACCACACAATAACCCTGGGTTCGGTGAGGGGCGGCGGAGGGGTGGAGTGGACTGCAAAAGTTGTCGTGGGGTTGTGGACCACTGCGGCTGCGGCAGGAATGGAGCGTCTCCGTCGTTTCTAGGTCCCCAGTTAACATACAATACAATACAATGGCTTGCAAGGTGCAAAGACAGTGATTGCACACCCAAATCTGGCAAATTATTCTGATTGCATATATTTCATTCAAATTCAAAATGACAAACGAGTCTTCAAGCACTTTTTGAACTTTAATGAGGGTATTAGGTGCATTATACCAACTTTCACATTCAATAAAGGGTAACAGATTTATTTTGAGTGGTTTTGTTTGTTCATATAATATGGATTTTCATACACAGTATTCATATTCTTGCTGATATTAGGTTTCTTGGAGTACTTCTTTTCAGCTTCTTCTGCGGAAAGAAGATCCCCTGAGGCTAAGGAGGTAGCTGTTTTGCTATTTCTAGCAGTAAATTTAAAGCAATACTGAGTATTTACACAGTACTTGTAATTTTGATTTAAACGTTTCTCATGCTGAGCATACATGTCTCAATACAAATATTTGTATATATGTAGTTAATTTTTTTTATTCTTTTCAAATTAGAGCAATTATTATTATTATTATTATTATTATTATTGTTTGCACAAAACATATGAAAACTGTTACTCAGAAAGAAAAGAAAAAAAGATGTAAAAAACCACACAGCATTGTTAAAATTTAGATGAAAAATTAATACTGCAAAAACATAAGAGAGGGAGGAGGTGAGCCATAATCCAACATGCATATGAGAAAGAATGAAAATTACACAATTAAAAAAATAGGAATAGTTTGTTGTGAAAAACTGAGTTGCACCATCCACAATACACATGAACTAACAAGATTCAAAGGAACACTGACAAATGATACATGATATTTATAAAAGATATATGACAATTCAAAAGCCATGATTCACAGAAGATGTTGTGTGTCCCATTTTGTAAAAAATCAAAACTTAAAATATTTCACTATACTTTGTGAAAAACAATATGTAACAATATATTTACTATGGTATACTTGTTGACAGCCAGAAAAATTACCATAACTGTAAAATGCAGTTACAGTAAGGTTACAAATGGGAGTGAGTTTATTATAATCAGTATCAAAAATCCATTTTTGATGTGGGTGTGAAATCCAGTGGGGGAGGGGTGAGAGGGGGGGGGACATATCAACAAAAAGTTCATATCTTGTTAAATACAAAATATGATTATGTGAAGCACTGGAACAATGTCAAGATTGTTATTCAACACTGGATGATTTAGCCGAACAAATTGTGGTAACTGATATTAAATCTGCTTTGTACTGAGCCGTTGTTTGTAATCAAGGCATTTCTGATTACTTTGTAATGATAGATCATTGACATCTTAGCACTTCAGGTCAAACACACAGTTAAGATAATATTTTGACTGGTACCGATATGGCATTAGTGTTTTCATTCAGGCTCACATTCTGTGATCTTCACTCGTAACAATTATGGACTGTTATCTAGGATGAGACCTGTGTGTGACAGACCTCATATCAGTTTGAGGCCAGTGACTACAACTACTATCCTTACTGCACAAACAGTATTGTTTTGATGTGCTTGAAGTAAAAGCATTTCAAACCAGTAAATATCAGGCAACCTTAACAGTTATCTCCACAAACTCTACTGGTAGAAGGTGAAAAATTAGGTACAAATTTGACCAAGTTTTAGTGAGGAAACATGTTTGGCGTACACTTTTATCTACAAGTAAATTACATTTCTGTAGACTTAATTCTATAGTCAAACAAATAAAACACACTACTTGAAAGTGATATGCAATGAACTGCTTTCATAGGCTCACACATGGCTAACACGCAGTCTCACATTTTTAATAATTTAGTTAATATTTCTTTACAAAAATTCTCACACTATGCCATCTTTTAACAACAATTCAAGAACCACTCTTGAAATAAAGCTCAAAACAAATTTCCTTTGTTTCAAAATAAAAGCTGAAATTTTTGATGATCAAAAATAGTTCCTGCATTTCTTGTAATGATTTGAGATATTTAATCTATCAAATTGTATTGTTCCCAGTTTTAATTTAAATGATCTTTGTATCAACTTCTCACAAATTAGAAGTTACAGCAAATACAGCCACCTATACAGCATTCATACAGCTCACAATATCAAAATCTTTAAGTTCTGTAGAGCGGAGACTGCATTCAGTTCTCTCTCTCTCTCTCTCTCTCTCTCTCTCTCTCTCCCCCCCTCTCTCTGACACACACTCAATAATACAAAGTGTCTGCAAATTTCAGCTCCGTTTCCTTTTATGGCTGGAAAAAAAAACATACCAGGAAAACTATGTTAGTATTTTACTTCATACTCAGGTAAAAGATATATTTCACTATAAATGGAAAAAAAAAATTATCGTACTATCCACTAACTATCTTTGCCCCCTGATCTGTAATATTTAATTAGCACAAACAATAGCTCTGTCGACGTTTGAGATCAAATATGCTGCAGTTCAAAATAAGCTACAGCACCAATTTGTAACATTTTCCTTCATTTTCTATACTGTATTTAGGGTGAAATTGAGCATTAAAGGAGTTCCTGGTTCACCACAGGCAGGAACCTCCTACTACTATTCGATGAAATTGTGGCTTCAGCTATGATGACATGAAACATATACATATTTATTGTGTCAGCACATCTGTGTTAACTCACTAGAAGGTTAATATGAATCAGAAGACAAAGCTTCCATTTCATTGTTAGCAAAACTACATACGGGAAGTAGAGTTTGTTCTTTTCTCTCCGAATGCCTTATAATCTGAGTGAAGTTGACTTATCCTACTTTCTATTACACCCCCAGGGAAATGGAAAAGAAAAAGTTTGTGGATAACAGATACAACTGAAATATTGAAATATACATACCGTGTTTCTCGAGAATAATCCCTCTCTTTGTCATAAGCACGATCCAAGTCTTTATCCTTATCTCGACTGCGATCTTTGTCACGGGAATCCTCTCTGTCCCAGACCCTAGAGCGTTCATGAGCCCTGTCACGAGAACGGTCCCTTTCCCTCAATTTTTCTCTGTCTCTTTCCCTATCCCGTTCTCGATCCCTGTCTTTATCTCTGTGTCGGTCTTTTTCTTTATCCCGTTCTCTTTCTCTTTCCCTCTCTTTTTCTCTCTCTCGTTTCTGACGTTCCTTTTCTCTTCTGAGCTCTGCAGCAAAATCATCAGGTGAGCTTCGACGAACAGGGCTGCAAAAAGTAAAAACAGCAGTCACTGTCTGAACACACAGATGGAAGCATGATTTCAATGTGAGGCTATAGATGAGCTCTTTGCATTCTTTGCTGAGGTGGCCTTTGTTACGGCTGTACTGCTTGTCAAATGCTGGTGTTTCTGCTGAGAGATGGCATTCTGGCTGATATGAAACATTTATCCGATTTTTCAAAAACTATTTGGAAAAAAAAAAAAGAAATATTTTCGCACATCTTACAACCTGATATCTTCACTCAATAAAGAACTGAATTTCTTTTCATTATCCATCATTCTTACTGCACTGCATCAAATTAAGTAAAACAATGCAGCGAATTTTAAAAGAGTTCACAAAGGTAAAAATGCAATGCACAAGCTTTGTGTATTGTTGATTTGAGCTGATAAATTTCAGTAAATGAAATGTAGATAAGATACTGAAATTTTATTTAAAATTGAGAGAACAATAATATCTCTTTTCATGCTTGAGTTACTAGGTTTTATAGCTGAAGGACAGTCACATGTGACACACCCATTCACAGCCTTGCACATCGCGAATCGTGTGGCCATAAAAATTGTCATATCTCATGAATAGTTCAAGATACTGAAACGAGGATTTCTGCAAATGATAGCACATAATGAGACATAAATACTCAAAACTTTTTTTATTTGCCAAGATATGGAAATAACTCATCTGCAGCAGCGAGAGGTCGACAGCTTATGATACATTCAATGTTCATAGCACTGTAGGGAAATCCTAGCGGCAGGCATATACATGTCTGAAACACCTGGGGAACGGCATAGGATGACTAGTATACATGTTCACAACAGTGTAAGGGTTAATGAAAACCGATTATCCTCACCCTCAATAACACTACAGAGGCAGGTGAGAGAATCAACCAATATAATAATCTATTTAACATGCAAATATAGTGTCAAAGAAAAAATTAAGAGAGCATGAAAGTCCTGCAAAATAAGAAGTATTGGCTGACTGAGTTATTTATGGTCATCATAAGCTCTCAATGAGTCAAGTAAATATCAAATGAACAAAATTACTGTCAAGGTAATTAGTGTCATAATAAATTACTCTATTTCTAACACTATTATGACTAGTCTCAGCTAGGATGATCACAATATCACCCAACTCGGTTACCTGGCTTTGAATATCAAAATTTATCATGAGAACATCATTATACCTCTGGTTCCAGCCCATCACACCACTGAATAATGAATTCATGGCATTAACAGAGATAAAAGTTGTGGCTAAACAGTTACACATCAGTTAGATTGTGGTCTGTTGCACTTAACTGTTCATAACTGATTGCCCTATAGAACCAAACAAGTTACAGAATGTGAAACACATCAGTCATGATGCCTTTACAAGAACTATTTGGAAACTAGTGACACAAAATGAGTAAAAATGGACATCGAGTGAGGCAATCGAACACCATAAAAAACACACAAACCTGCAGGGTAACACAAAATGTGGGCACTGCCAAAATAAGATCCATATGCACTATGGAACTTCAACACTGTTAGGGTAAAACTGGCACCAAGAGTTTTGGTTTCTGTACATGGGTTAAACAATTGTTTTCTTGGGACTAGCACGCTTCTATGTTGCAATACATAATTAGTAGCAAAAGGAAAATTTTACATAAATGAGAAAGTGAAAAACAGTATAATCAGTTAGTTTTAGTGACATACCATGAAATTGGCAATTTTTAGTAAATGCCACACAATTTAGCATTTTTCCCACTCCCATACAATAATGTTATAAAACTGAGGGGGCAGTTTCCTACACTGAACAAATATTGAAATAAATATTCTCAGCAGTCTGTGTTACTGCAAGAAAAAGGTAACATGATGTCACATGTCTGTGTTGTGAGAGGCTGACTGAAGCAAAGTGAGCAGCATGATATTGATTTGTGTATTAATGAAGGTAAAAACCAAATTTCATGATTTTCTTATTTCTACTTGTGTACTACAAAAATATGTTGTTTAATTGATCCACCACATTACAGATCTTCCCAAAACTCATCATTTTTGGTATTATTTGTGACATAAAAATATCAAAAATTCTGAAGCTGCCAGATAAAACATTATTTGTATAACCAGTTAAAAGTAAAGACTGCATCATTATTGCAGGAAAATGAATTTCTTCAACCAGTAACTTTTGAGTAATATGAAGGTATGAATACTTCAGGCAGTGGTGAAGGAAACATTGAAAGACTCTAGGTTGTACGAGAGCTGTTCAAAAAAAATGGCTCTGAGCACTATGGGACTCAACTGCTGTGGTCATAAGTCCCCTAGAACTTAGAACTACTTAAACCTAACTAACCTAAGGACAGCACACAACACCCAGCCATCACGAGGCAGAGAAAATCCCTGACCCCGCCGGGAATCGAACCCGGGAACCCGGGTGTGGGAAGCGAGAACGCTACCGCACGACCACGAGATGCGGGCGAGAGCTGTTCAAACAGTACCCAAGTTTTATTCATAAAATCAATCTTTATTCAGATACAATTGTTCGACACTAGCCATGTTCGAAGTAATCGTCTTCACCTCTCCCAACACTGCTGCTACTGCTGGAACCATTGTTAGAAAGTGTCTTCCGGTATGGTGCACAGCTGCCCTGCCAAATTCTGCATAATGTCTTCCCTGTTCTGAAATCTGGTCCCTTTGAAAGTTTTTTTTTTTTTTCAGTTTAGGGAAAAGCCATAACTCACTTGGTGCTAGGTCAGAGGGATAGGGAGGCTAATAAACAAGTTACAAAAAACTCCAAATTAATTGAGGATGATAAGTGAGTGCGTTATTGTGGTGACAGTGCCAAATGCCTACTGTCCCAAAGTCCAGACGTTTGCATCTCACTGCTTCACAAAGTTGACACAGAACCTCTTGGTAGTAGTCCTTACTGACATTATTAAGTTCTGGGATGTGCATGTGTTGGACAACACCACTGGAATCAAAAAAGATTGTCATCATGACTTTCACATTGCTGTGATCTTGCCTCAATTTTTTGGTTCTTGGGGATGATGGATGCATCCTCTGTGATGACTGGAATATTGTTCCTCAGTCATACTGATAAAACCAGGACTCATCATCAATGATCACTGTGTTAAGAAAGTTGGGATTACTGTTCACAGTATCCAGCACATCCTGTGTGCTCTGCAAACAAAGTTGCTTCGGCTTAGTTGTCAGCAACTTTGGCACAAATTTTGACGAGATATTCCTGAGGTCCCAAGGTTTCATTAAAACAGAATGAATGGTACCAGTACTAATTTTAACTTCATCTCCAAGTTTTCTGATCATGATTCATCTGCCCTGCATCACCAGCGTCCTTATGTGATCAATAACAACAAGCCTTATTTGTGGATGTTGAGGGTCTACCTGAATTTAATTCCATCTTCACTAATGAGTGACCATTCTTGAAGAGGTTGTACCACTGAATCTTTTATATAATTTCAACTTGACAATTGCCAAGTTTAAAATAAAATTTGAAATAGTAACATTGTTCCACTTTTTCTGTCATTTTACTCACAACACAAAAACTGATGACTATCAGTTACATGAGTTCATTTGTCAAAATCAGGCATGCGCACTATGTATGCCTACAAACATAAGTGTGTGTGCCCGCCCTGATACTATTGTTAGTTTCAGCAATAAAAGAAAAGTCGGATACTGTTTGAACAGCCCTCGTATCCTAAAATTAAGCCAACAATGTTTAGGCCAAAGATCGGTGTATTAAACGTGTTCAGAATCCTAGGTTCCTGTTTCAAGCGTGGTAAAACAAAATGTGGGCAATGCCAAAATTACACATATTTGCTCTATGGAACTTCGACACTGTAAGGGCAAAATTTGCAAATACATTTTTTGGCTTCTGCACATGGGTTAAACAACTCTTTTCCTGGCACCAGCAAACTTTCATACTGCAATACATTATTAGTACTGACAGGAAAATTTCACATTAACGATAAAGTGAAAAATAACCCACTGTTCTCTATCACTTTTTTTTCACATGGCGCCAACAGTCTTCTCACTCGCCACCACATGGCCCAGCACTGGCTCAGTGCAGGGCAACAAGCAAGTGGCCTTGCCATGCACCTCAGGAAACATGGATTCTATACAGTTTTGTCACAACGTAATGGCACTAATGAGCTCGACAAACATTGGAATGCATTTAGAATTAGAATTTCTTTCAGTTATCAATTTTCCATATTTTCTATGACTGATTTAGCAAGAATCACCACAACGACTGAGTATGCTCATGTATAATGAAAATTAAAGTGATAATCTAATATTTAGTGTTACAGAAAGTAATTGATTTAGCTGTGGAACTATGAATTTTATAAGCACATGTGGCACCTCACTCCAGCAGTCTCATCTTGGACTTTACTACTGCGGATATATCAACACCACAACATTTTGCTCGCTGTCATCCGGACTTTGACTACGCTCGGAACTGGACTATTCAGAGATTTTTACTACTCAACACTACAGAAACCAGATTCACCCATACACTTTGCTGATCTCTGTCTCAGTGGCAGCACTCGCCCTATCACTTAAGTGTGTAGCAATACACCTTGCTGAGTACTCACCACTCATGGATACAACAGAACCATTATAATACTTGACTGGAATTGTGTAGTAAAAAACAAGGAAGGTCAAATAAAGATGGCTGCATCATGTAAACAAGCCTCAATCCACTTTATATTAACAACTTTTGCACTTTCCACTGTATTTTGATGGCTTACAATTATAACAACATAATCAAATAATTTGTAACTGAATTTAAAATAGTATTCACAAACATATTAAATGTAAAGTATAACTGCAATTCATCATCACTACTTTCAAAAGTATATTAAGACAAGCAGAAATTGTTAAATACTTACGTTTCCCTGCCATTTTTTGTTCTATGTACATGTGTTCTTTCTCGATGGCGCAAAGGACTCCTCTCGCGGCTGTACGAGCTTCTCCTTTCTCTGCTATTTCTGTGATGTTTTTCTCTGCTATTTCGCCTCTCAGAACTGTAAGCTCTTCTCCTATCTCTCTCCCTTTCTTTGCTTCTGGCTCTATCTGGTGATTGCCGCCTCTCTCTTGGTGGAGGTGCATCCGTCCTCCTGAGCCTTGAAAATCGTTCTGCTTCCCCAAAAGACACTTCATCATCAGGGATATGTCTTGCCTCTTTGCTTGACTGCAGTGGTGGTAGTGATTGCTTCAGTGGCCGTGAGGGTGATACTACAGGAGGAAATCTTTCTAACATCTTTTTTTCGAGTTTTTGCTGCAACAAAAATAATGTTATGTGTAATAACACATCAAGTACTGAATATGACTAGTAGAAACATTTGAGCCAATTATGGCACAGCCTATTGCTCAATTATGGTGGTGTATCAAAAATAGTGTAAACTATTTGCCATTTTACAGGAAATATTGGTATGACTTTTAAACCAAAGAAGCAGAAAAAATATTGGGAAAGACAAGGACATAAATCAGTGGGAAAATATATGAAAATAATTATACAAAGGTGGAGTTGGTTTGTTGACTTTACCAAAAAAAATGTCATTCCTTATGTAAGGAACCATAGCACGTTTTTAATAACATGCAAATACATTATCCTCTGATCTCTCTGACATATACCATTACAGCAAGTACACAAAAACTTATGTCCTAGCTATCAGAACACTGTCTTACTTGAATGACAGTTGTGTCTTGGAAGAAAATAGCTCTTTTACAAGAGGAGAGAAACTTCGTGAAGAAGGATATGCAGCTGTTGATAATCTCACAATATAGGATCTGCCTAAACATACTGGAATTATTCTGCAATAAACACTTTTAGTAAAATCAGGTTTGAATGCAGTTAATAGTTATCAAAGTATGTACTTTAAAAGTCTATACATTGTGTCTGGCATTAATGTCACTTTCCATCACAGCACTGGAAGCATTCAACAGACACAGTGTTCAAGGTCCTTGTAGTAGCAACATGGATTATTTTATGGTTTTCTTTTCAGGTCTGATTTTATGTTGGGTAACCACCTTTTTACTACATGGTGTGGTATCCTTAGGTATTATGTTTTTATTGTGCCGCGCGCGCGTGTGTGTGTGTGTGTGTGTGTGTGTGTGTGTGTGTGTGTGTGTGTGTGTGTGTGTGTGTGTGTGTGCGCGCGCGCGCGCGCCGCGCGCGCAGGGTAATGGAGGAGGTGGGGGGGGGGTTCCATAGGTTGGTATTATCTAATAATTCTTTGAGGGCAGAGAACAGAGTTCCATTGCAGAGAACTGTGTATTCATTTATTACTTGTTTTTCTTCAACTACAGCTTTTTGTATTTGATAGTTTTCTTCTCAATTATTAGTTTTTGTAGGGGGCTGTCGCTGCATTTGAGAATTTTCAAGTCAGTATTGATGTATGTTGGGCTATGTTTCTTGTCCATAAGATGTTCAGAAAATGTGGAATGACAGCTGTTACTTTTTAATGCTCTTCTGTGTTCTGCGTATCTGGTATTAAAGTTTCTGCTTGTCTGTCCTATGTAAACTGATTTGCAGTCCTGACATGTTAGTTGGTAAATACCAGATGTGTTGTTGTGTTTGTCTGTGCTTGTGTTGGTTGCCTTAGTTTTCTCTGTGTAAAGTTGTCTGTCCTGTAGGCTATTTTTAGCCCTTGTCTTTTGAGTATTTTGCCTATTCTGTGGGCTGCTTTGTTGTTGTAGGTGACAGTGAACCACTTGTTTGCTGTTGTGGGTGTTTCTTGTTAATGTGTGCTCATGAGTGTGTTATGTGTGTTTGTAAGTTGATGAGAAGGCTTCTGTTTTTTGAGTGTCCTTTTTAATTTTTTGGTTCAGTTTATCTATAGTGTTTGTATCATATCCATCCTCTACAGCTATTTGCCTGTCTGTAATTCACTGTTACAGTTGTTTTCAGTGAGTTGAGTGTTGTTCAGTCTGTGCAGCTTATATTGGACACCAGCTAGTTTGTGCGCAATTGGATGATTAGAATGTTTTTGAATGGCTGTGCTGGTGGTGGTCACTTTCCTGAATATGGAGAATTGGTGTTGGCTGTTGTGTCTCTATATTGTGAGGGCAAGAAAATGTAACATTTTGTCATTTTCAGTTTCTACGGTGAATTTTATTTTTCGGTAGACTTTGTTTATATCATTGTGGAGTTGTTGGATGTGACTGGGTGTTTAATCTAGAAGGCATATCATGTCATCTACATAATGATACCAATGTATTATCAAGTATTGTTTGGGTCTTACTACCATTTCAAATTTTTTATTTTCAATGTGATTGAGAAAAATGTTGGCTAGGAAACCATTGACTGGTGACCCCATTGGATCCCGTCTTCTTGTGGGTAGAACTCATTGTCAAATGAGAAACAGTTTTGCTCTGTGATTCATTTTAGAATGCTAGCTATTTCTTTTATAAGGGGTTTGGGAATTTCTGCTTGTTGTTCTAATTGTTTTCTGATGATGTTGATGGTTTCTGTGGTGGGGATCTTGGTGTACACGGATGTGACGTCAAATGATTTGAGTATGGTTGATGTGGGTATGTTGATGTCTTAGATTTTTTGTATCAGCCCTTCGATGTTGTGTATGCTTCTGTTATTTGTGTGTATGTAATGTTTCTGTAAGTATGTGTACATTTCTCTGGGTAAGTGATATGTGGGTGCACTTCTGAAATTGGCAACGGAATGTATCAGAATGCCCTCCTTGTGGAGCTTTAGTAAGCTGTTCAGTGTGGGTGCTTGGGGAGTCTTTCTTTTTTTCTTTCAGCCATTTTGCTTTCTGTTTTGTGAATATACGTGAGGGTTTTTGTTTTTAGAATTGTTTGTGTTTTTCTGGTATCTTTGTGTTGGGTTGCTGGTTAGCTTTGTTATGTTGTTGTCTTCCAGAAATTTTAAGGTTCTATCCATGTATTCATCCTGTTTTATTATTATCAGGTGCTGCTCTTGTTTGATCTCGTAATGAGTGCCACTTTGTTTTTAAGTTTGTTCTTTATTTTTCTGGAGGTTTTTTCTTCTTCAGTTTTTGTTCCTGTCAATATGTTGTTTTCGTTTTCCTTTATTGTGTATCTTATTTCTTCTACGACTAATTCTCTTGTCAGACCTGCAGTGAAGTTTGGGTTACTGTTTCCCTCTTCTTGTTTTCTGACATACTCACTTTATCTGATAAGATTCTCGATTATCTTGTGTGTAATGTGTGTGTTGACATAGTATTTTGCGCCTTTTTTTAGAAAATTTATTTCTTGGTTGGTTAGTTGTATGTCAGTAAGATTGACCAGACATTTGTAGAATGTGTGATTTGGTTGTTTTTTATTTTTATGTATAATGACTTCATTTTGTTTTAAAAGTGTGTTTAGTTTTTGTTGTTGTTTATTCCATTTTATTTTTATTTGTTTTTCTGTATTTTTATTTGTTTTTCTGTATTTTGTTTGACTGTATTCATGATATCATTAAATATTTCAGAGACTTTGGTGTGATTTCCTAGTTCCAGGTGAATTCTGAATAGTTCAACATTGAGTTCCTGCTTCAGTTTCGGCTTTGAAACAATAGTAAGATCCAAACAATACCGGATAATGTATTGGTATCATTATGTAGATGACATCATATGCCTTCTAGATTAAGCACCCAGTCACATCCCAACAATTCCACAGTGATATAAACGAAGTCCACCCAAAATTAAAATTCACCATAGAAACTGAAAATGACAAAATGTTAATTTTCCTTGACCTCACAACATACAGACACAACAATCACCACCAATTCTCCATATTCTGGAAAGAGACCACAACCAGCACAGCCATTCACAAACATTTTTATCATCCAATTGCGCACAAACTAGCCGGTTTCCAATATAAGCTGCACAAACTTAACAACACTCCACTTGCTGAAAACAACAATAACAGTGACTTACAGACAATCAATCAGACAAATAGCTGTAGAGAATGGATATGATACAAACACTGTGGATAAACTGAACCACAAAATTAAACAGGACACCCAACACACAAAAACAAAAGCCTTCTCATCAACTTACAAACACACAACACACTCATGAGCACACATGAACAAGAAACATCCACAACAACAAACAAGTGGTTCACTGTCACCTACAACAACAAAGCAGCCCACAGAATATGCAACATACTCAAAAAAACAAGGGCTAAAAATAGCCCACAGGACAGACAACGCAACACAGAGAAAACTAAGGACAATCAACACAAGCACAGACAAACACAACACCACATCTGGTATTTACCAACTAACATATTTGAGATGAAGAGAGAAATGTTCTATTACATACTTGTCATAATTTGTGGTGACATTGAAAAGAAAAATTACACACACTCTGCACAACTTCAAATAAAGTCAGCAAACCAGACATATGTTCATTAACTGTCAATGACTATCATTTAGCGTAAGTATGAAAGACAAACATAAATTTCAAAATAAGATATTCTAAATACCTAAAGTACTGAAAAGTGGAAACATATACACCAAATCTGCACACCACCTCATACAACAGAATCACCACTGGCATAAAAATGCCAGTAAACAGTAATTCATTGACAGCTAACGCCCACCTACTACAACCCAAAAAGGATCCACGACAGAAACTTAAAAAACATCAAAATGGACATACATAACATTTCTCACTCACACACACACTTACTTGAGGTTATAACCTAGGCCCAAAATTTCCTATATAGATTTTGCCTATGTTGAAAATGACATATGGAACTAGATATAGACATAAGGCTAAAATGGCTAGATAGCCACAGAACATGCGTAATGTAATATAAGGTAACATTGAATAAATTATTACTAAATTTTTAAGTTGTCTGAAACTGAGATTTCCAATAAAGTAGTAACTTCAAACTGATGATTCTGAGATATATCCCTGTTATTGTTTCTCATCCCCGGGACACCAAAAACTACTCCTTTCTTCTACTGAACTAAAAAAATTTCTCACCATCCATGTTTTGCACTTGGGAACATCAGCCGATCTGACTGAAGGAAACAAGCCAATTTGAATTCCACTGACTGTACTGCGAAGTTTACACGTTTGGGCACTGAAGTCGGTTGCATTTAGACTGCGCATGTACTGGTTTGAAAAGATCGGCCATCTCTGGCCGATGTTGGTCATAACCCCCCATATCCTTGCCATTGTGGCTGCAGCCTTATACAGAAAACTGAAGACCATTCATGCATATTCATTATATACAAATTTCTGCTCTCTTTCTTACCCTAACCTCTTCCCACTATAGAATATAATTTTTTTTTCTTAAAGCCAATAATTCCATGATTGCTGCCATTCACCAATTGGCAATCTCCCACAACTGAATTGATAAAACACTTTTGCCTTTAATGCTTCATTTCCATTAGTCAATCGTGTTACTTTTTGAAGTTGTTTGCACTCCCTTCTGTCACTTTATATCTCCACTACAACACACCTGGCTTATCACGCTTCTATTGGAAAAACTTTTCCTTTTCATCAATGGGAACTTCCAAGTTTTAAAACTGAGCAGCATTCCCTTCTTAATAGTTCTTTCAGCAACACTGCTCTGATTTCCTGCCATTATTGCAACTACTATTTTCTAAGGTTATTACAAATCGATGAAATACCCATGTCATTAAGTAAATTTTGAAGTGATTAGCTTCAATTACATTCTCCTGAAGAAGAAGATACCACAATTAGCCACTGGACTGAATTCGAAAAGTTTAATCTCTTCACATCATTAACAGGGTATATTCGCAGACAAGGAAAAAAATTTCCCAGATTTCCCAGTTAAAAATACACTTTTTCCGTGTTATTAAGTGACAGTATTTTTTCCCTCGGAACTGTAAAACTTATCAATCCTTTAAATGGTTATGTTTTTATACAAGGGCATAGAATTTCAAGGCACTTTAGATAACAAAACTCACGGAAAAAAACTCCTTTTGGAAAGATTTTTGATGTGCAGCAACATGTACGCTACATATTTTCGTATTACGAAAGCATAAATTCGAATTCCACCAAACATCGCATGTTACTTTCAGAACAATTGTAATTGAGACTGCGGTGTGCTTTTGTAAGCCAGTCATAGCCCATGTCACGTGATCCCGCCAGCTGATGACAGCGGATATTCAGACCACAGGACACGTGATGTAGCCAGCTAGTAGCAACATCACTGTTATGCAGTGCGGATACACAAACAGGAAAAGTTAATGTTTTAAATTAATATACATAGTGTTGCTACAAGAAAAGCACAGCTTTCACATATAATATTGGTCTCTAGGGTTAATAAGCTGCAAGAGAAGCTCAGCTTTCACATATGAGGTTGATATTTTTTCCACATGTTACACTTTAAGATATATCACACAAATGGGCCACTAAAATTTTTAGCTGAGTACAGTGACTTGTCCTCAAAGTTTTCCACAAATAAATTAGCTACCACAGAGGAGAGAGAGCTTCCCATAGCACTACATCAATTTGCTCTTAATAACGACATGAATGTCTGATCTTCTGGGCTCAAAATACTTCTTAATGGCTCGTCGTCGAATGCTCTGTGATTTAAGAAATTCATCGTACATTCTCGCACATAGTTCGACTTGTGTAAAAGGAACTTTACTATGCAAGTAACACTTTTCAAACCACCATTCGCAATATTTTCCCGCAACCTGTTAGAAATAGGTTCATTTCAGTAGTTGTCAGAGAGAGCCAGATAACAGGCGCCACCGCGCTTTGGCAGCTGCTATGGCGCAGGAAGCCCGTATGTTCGTACGTGTAAAATATTAAAAGGTCTTACATTACGTCATTAAAAAAAAAAAAAAATCAGAGGATACTCCAAGACCATCGGCATTTCGTGAACCATACTAAAATGGCACATTTAAAGTGCATACTTAAAGAGCACATTCGTATGTCCAGATTCGCAATGAAGTAGGCCTCGACCTGATATTAAGCTTTTCAATGTGGGTTTCAGGCTGTAAATTTTCTTGGAGTACCGGTACTGTATTAACTCATTTTTTATTCTTTATTATGGCATAATGCCATACGTGCTACAAGATGAAAACGTGCACTTGAAATGCACCGACCAATTGAAATTAGCCGATAGTGTGGAACTAAACACTTTGTTTCAAACACATTGACTGCCTCAGCATAAAAGATTAATGAAAACCAAACTTCTTTAGCAAACCGACAAAACTAACTTCATTGTTCTACAAGGCGATTAATGCATGGCTGTCAGAAAAGTGGAAATAAAATAAAATCTGAAACTAATAACATATATTAGCATTCCATAATTATGTGAATGTATTTTAATTCACTTGACAGCTCCCGGCCACAGAAATCGATTTTGTTTTCATTTGACGTGAGAGCAGTAAACAAAGAGGAAACAGCAAACTGACTAAATGAAACAAGGATCACGTGGACACTACACGCTTCCCCACTACAACTTAGACTGCTCTGCGCATCAGCCCCAGATCTACGATGTTTCCGAACCAGGACAATACTAAGATAGTGGCACCCCCTGCCACCCCCCCCCCCCCTCCCCCAAGCGTCTGAGATATGACATCAAAAATTTTTAAAAATCGAATTTTCAAACGTATACAGGGTGTTACAAAAAGGTACGGCCAAACTTTCAGGAAACATTCCTCACACACAAATAAAGAAAAGATGTTATGTGGACATGTGTCCTGAAATGCTTAATTTCCATGTTAGAGCTCATTTTAGTTTCGTCAGTATGTACTGTACTTCATCGATTCACCGCCAATTGGCCCAATTGAAGGAAGGTAATGTTGACTTCGGTGCTTGTGTTGACATGCGACTCATTGCTCTACAGTACTAGCATCAAGCACATCAGTACGTAGCATCAACAGGTTAGTGTTCATCACGAACGAGGTTTTGCAGTCAGTACAATGTTTACAAATGCGGAGTTGACAGATACCCATTTGATGTATGGATTAGCACGGGGCAATAGCCGTGGCGCGGTACGTTTGTATCGAGACAGATTTCCAGAACGAAGGTGTCCCGACAGGAAGACGTTCGAAGCAATTGATCGGTGTCTTAGGGAGCACGGAACATTCCAACTTATGACTCGTGACTGGGGAAGACCTAGAACGACGAGGACACCTGCAATGGACGAGGCAATTCTTCGTACAGTTGATGATAACCCTAATGTCAGCGTCAGAGAAGTTGCTGCTGTACAAGGTAACGTTGACCACGTCACTGTATGGAGAGTGCTACGGGAGAACCAGTTGTTTCCGTACCATGTACAGTGTGTGCAGGCACTATCAGCAGCTGATTGGCCTCCACGGGTACACTTCTGCGAATGGTTCATCCAACAATGTGTCAATCCCCATTTCAGTGCAAATGTTCTCTTTACGGATGAGGCTTCATTCCAACGTGATCAAATTGTAAATTTTCACAATCAACATGTGTGGGCTGATGAGAATCCGCACGCAATTGTACAATCACGTCATCAACACAGATTTTCTGTGAACGTTTGGGCAGGCATTGTTGGTGATGTCTTGACTGGGCCCCATGTTCTTCCACCTACACTCAATGGAGCACGTTATCATGATTTCATACGGGATACTCTACCTGTGCTGCTAGAACATGTGCCTTTACAAGTACAACACAACATGTGGTTCATGCACGATGGAGCTCCTGCACATTTCAGTTGAAGCGTTCGTACGCTTCTCAACAACAGATTCGGTGACCGATGGATTGGTAGAGGCGGACCAATTCCATGGCCTCCACGCTCTCCTGACCTCAACCCTCTTGACTTTCTTACGGTATATTGATAATTTTTATTTATGGACCGTCTGACAGCAACTGAATAAAACACAATTTTAGTGCCATACGCATTTCGCCTTTATTTTCTGCAAGGCATCATCAGTGGCCTGGAATATGTACATATGTTAGCTATTTTATTTACATTTTTGTAACTGTGCCTATAGGTTATAAACAGTTCTGGTGGTTGGTATTTCCTATTAAGTAGTAATGTTTTGAACTGTACTTACAGGTTGCGTAGACAGTTTCTTACGTATTACACTCCTTTTGCATTTTTGGTGTTGTTCTTCTTCCTATGAACGCCAATTTGCTGTTTCACATTCCACAGTACTATGCACTGAACGCTTGTTTTAATGCAATGTTTTGGTGTCTGTTGCCGACTGTCAAATGTTTTTGCCAATGATCGAATATTACTGCAAAACTTATGAGTGTAACTATTGAAGTATCTGTGGTCTGTTCATGTATGCATTTGTGTGTGTGTGTGTGTGTGTGTGTGTGTGTGTGTGTGTGTGTGTGTGTTTTTTTTTTTTTTTTTTTTTGGTGTGGTATTAATTTAATTTAATTTATTTTTGTTTTTGTCCTGTGTATGTGTTTTGGTGTGATATATATTTTTTTGTGCTGTGTGTGTGTGTCTGTCTGTATTTTGGTGTTATATATATATATATATGTGTGTTTTTTTATGTTATCATTTCCTTTATTAAGTGTAGTAGGGAGCCTGTGCTGATGTGTGTTTGTTCATTTATCACGTTTGTTTTCTGCTATCGCTTTCTGGATGTGGAAGTTTTCTTGCATTTGTATAAGATGTTTGTCATGGTTGCTTATTCTCATTATTTTCATTTCTTGTTCCATGTTTGTAGGATGATGGTTGTAGTGTTTTAAATGCTCTGCAAATGTGGAATGGTTTGTTTCATACTTCCAACACCTGATATGTTCTTTGTATCTTGTTTCAAAATTCCTGCATGTCATGCCTATGTATACTGCATCACAACTTTGACATTCAAGTTTATATATTCCTGAATGTTGGAATTTGTCCCTCTTGGTGGCTGGCTGGCTTAGGTGTGATTGAAGGGTTTGCCCAGGCTTATATGCTATTTTGAAGCCCTGTCTCTACGCAACTGAGGAAGACAGGACTACAAAAGTTGGGGGGGGGGGGGGGGGGGAAACTCTTGACCTTCATTTATGGGGGCATTTGAAAGCTCTTGTCTACGGAACCCCGGTACCAAATGTAGAGACTCTTCGTGCTTGTATTGTGGACAGCTGTGATACAATACGGCATTCTCCAGGGCTGCATCAGCGAAGCAAGGATTCCATGCGATGGAGGGTGGATGCATGTATCCTCGCTAACGGGGGACATTTTGAACATTTCCTGTAACAAAGTGTTTGAAGTCACGCTGGTACGTTCTGTTGCTGTGTGTTTACATTCCACGATTAATGTGATTTGAAGAGAAGTAATAAAATGAGCTCCTGCATGGAAAGTAAGCGTTTCCAGACACATGTCCACATAACATATTTTCTTTGTTTGTGTGTGAGGAATGTTTCCTGAAAGTTTGGCCATACCTTTTTGTAACACCCTCTATTCATTTTGTAGCGCACATCATTCTGAAGAGAGTGATACATAAAACACAGATGTTCGAGGAAATGTAAGACATGTTATTTGGTCTTACGTGTGCCACAGTGCAGTGCCACTGCTCTTCCCACAGAATTCTTTTATCACACGTCACTGTATTTCACTCTGTGGAATTGAAAAGTGTATTTTACTGGATGGCATCCAACTATATTCAGGACAGTGGAAATTAAAATGTCCTGTGGTGCCTCTCCTGCTCCCAGTCGCTCGGTTTGACATCCTGACCATCTTTAAAAAAGAAAAAACCTCACAATTAATAATGGATGGGATAATTTGTAATCGGGAGGACAAGAACTCCTCAGAAAATTTGTACTCTTTATTGCCTGTTAGCTAATAACTTCCTGTTTTGGGTGACATGAAATTAAATATAGGATACATAAAACCAATAAAGACAAGAGACAAGCAATACAGTACACATTTCTTCAATCCTTAGCGCCTAGCATTGTTTTCACTCTAATCTTGCTACAGCTTTACATGGCAAGCTTTCCTTTCTGCGAAAGAATCTATTACCTCACCACGGTTCGTCAAACGTTTTGCTACATGAAAAATCGAAATATCGTTATCTAATACTGCGTAAGCTGTTAATACAAATAGTACCCAAGACTGGCGTGGTTTCTTGATCTGATTACATCTATTTTGTCACTGTCTGCTAGATAAAACAAAATAGGCCTTTCTAACACTGCAGAAATTTTAACACGCACCAAATAAACGATACTGTTTTGGCACAAATGGTCATTTTTATAACACGACAGAATATAATTCACGAAGACCAACAAAAACTGCCTATTAGGCCTACTACAAGCAAAAAGCTTTCTGTTAGAAAACAGTTTCACATTTCATTCATACGGTCCAGTTTCTCGAGCACGAGATCAAAAAGTAGTAGTATGAGATATTTATATAAATTTGGAATCGTCATCCCTAATTTGTGTGATGTCCCCGTTTCTTCGCCTTCCTAGTTCTAATAAACAATCTTGTCGTAACTAATTCTGGAACTATTCCTGCCTTTGTCAAACCTTATTCGCCGGTTAACTTCACTAACCCTGCCAGAATCACTGGTTTAGTTGTCCCTGATTATTCTCCAATTAGGCGTTGTTATGTTCGTACAAACCATTTTCCGCGCTACTTCCAGAATAGAACTTAAGCGGCTGCTAGATGGGGACTGTACAACTGGCCCTTACTAGTGTAGCGATCTGACCAAAAATTTTCTGACAAAATTTCATTTTCCTGGATACACCGAGAAGATAATACGTAATCTTCCTTACCTGTTATTCCTGTTAGTCGTTTATTTCCACTCTGGTAGTCTGAATCTATGGATATCCCTAGTAATTATAACAATGCTGATCATTCACAAACCCAACCAACAACATAATCAGACAGTGATTGGCGTTCACTCATTCGGCTTTACTCCGCTCCTCTTGTATAGCCCATTCCCCTTCTGCCTGCAGGAAAGTTTATTTCTAGATGCAGCAAGGATTCCCCTGACAGAGACGTCACGTACACCTCTGCTCCCAAGATATGAATCATCACACTACTATACACCGAAAGTAGCTGTTTGGAAATCAAGTTTCTTGAGTACAAAACTAAAAGAATACTGAATCAGTATTGTGACTGCTCATTCGTCTTTCTTAAATTTTTAATTTTCAGAAAGTTGGACTATTACATTTAAGTATGTCCAGTTGCACATAAATTTCAAATTCTACCAGGTAAGGCGAAATTCTTCATTAAATCTTCAAAAAGAGCATGTATTTATCCACAGAACAAACACTAAAGACTGTGGTACACTCACTTTAATTACAGAAAGAATGACAATTTATTAAAATCTAGTATTAGATTTGACAAGAATTTTTGCTAAAAATTGACTAATACCTGAATAGGTACAGGTATTCTAGGAAAAAGGGTTGAAAACCACTCCAGTTTTGTCAGGAATGCTCTGAGCATGTCACCAATAGTCATAACTTGGCCACCACCAGCTTTGACATCCATTTCCTGAAAACATACAACACGCAACATTATTTGGCTTTCCTTGAGAAGACAACAAAAGTGAAAGTATCATTTAAAAATGGTTGTTTCACTTTGTAAGTGAGAAACAGGTTATTTCAAAGGTGTAAGTTAGGACCTCAGCTTCTAACAAGGAATACAGTTATCTAGCATATGGAATTTTACAGCTGTTTCACAAGATTAAAGTAGAAAATGAAAGTGAAAATCTGTCCCTCTAAAAGCGAAATGCTTGAGTTCAGAACCGCTTTACGCAATTGATATGATTCATTCATAGATGAAGCTAGACATGAATATTACCTGCTAGAAGTCTGAGGTGTAGTTTTGGGAGACTTGTATATGCATATATGTTACATAGCTTTCAAGTCAGTTATATTAACATACATTTTATTCATTCATGTTTTTCTTGTTGAAGTACTTGAGAAAATCTGTACCATCAAGCAATGAAATAAACTGAGTGAGAAGAAAGAAATATATGAAACAATGCAAATAAGCTACCAAAGTATACTGTACAAAATTGCTAGTAAGTGACTGGAACTCCAAAAAATATTCAATTATGTGTCCCTTAACATGTCTTAAAGGTGATCATGATCATAAGCAATTGACTAAATGAATATTTTATTTGCCAGATAGTTATATAGTTTCAACAAATTTAACTGGTGACTGATATGTAACACACAAGTACACCATAATCAACTCAACTGTTTATATTTCTAAAGATTCATCAAGAACAATATACAACTTAGTACTTGCAGTTAAACAAGGTTTGAAGCACAAAAGTTGCACTCCGTAATTCTTAGGATGAAGCTGGACTTCGGTCCTGTTGGAACATGGAATTTGTTATTACATTAAATGCAGATAACATGAAAACATACAAGACAAGAAATGAAGACAGGTAAGACAAAAAACTTAAGAATCACTATTAAACTTATAATACATCTTGCAACATTTGCTTCATATCAGGAAGATACATTTACTAACCACATTATCAAAAAAGGACATTCAAAAACACACAACTGATGAAAAAGATCTGTGCATTAATACTGTAAAAATAACATGTCACAAGAAGAATACACAAAAACACTCCCTAAAGGCAGTTCAATGAAATCTGCTGCTTGTTTAAAGCTCACAAGCATTACAAAAGAAAACATCTTCTACCATATTTACATCTTCCTAAAGACAAGTTTCTAAAAAAAAATGTTAATAGACTGGAAGTCACTAAAAAGTACTAAATTAATCATGTAAACTGTCACTACATTTACAAAATATGGAATAAAGAATACAAAACCTATTAAAGGACCCAACAAGCATCTATAAGTTAACATGAAGCAAGTATGCTGCATGTGAGTCGAAGTGTATGGATCACTATGTTTACATGAGGCTCCCGAAACCGAATTTCATAAACAGATTTCCCATTATCGTTTCTGGTTTGTCACAGCACAATACTGATTCTGGAAATGCAGTTCTAACTGCTGGACATCCTCTTCCAGATTTGATTTTTTCCTCCCATGTAAATGCACAACCATTTTGAAATGTGCTTGAGTCAGCAAATTATATCTTGTTTTCAAAATTTTTTGGTTAATTTGGATGGAGTGACTTTTTGTGCAGTGATGGAAACATGTAAACACTGATCTGAGCATGAAGTTATCTACCTCCAATATTTAACTGAAGGGAAAAACAGCCATTGCGCTGACTAAATCAAAAACTGGAAAAACTGATTTCCAGAGGTCATGTACGCAAAACAGCTGATGAATGTAAAATCAATGCATTAACATGTAAACGCGGCAGTGAAAAATGGTTTCTGAAATTCAGTTTCTGTCTTCCAGAAGCTGCCTTTCATGTAAACTTGGTCAACATAAACCTATATCAACAGCCCTAATAAAATGTTATAGATTATGAATTCAGAAAAAGGCAACAAACTTTGAAAATAATCATGATGGCGTGTACAAGGTGATTCAATAAACTCATGATCACTAATAGTTTCTGTGGGAATGAGGTAGTGAGGTGCTCTAGTCTATGTTTTGGAACACAATGTGCCTCCACTTCTGTGACCCACCTGTCAGTCAGGCGACAAGAGCAGTAAGAGTTTTCTTATTCCTTCCACAGCATGCATATGGATGCAATCATTGGACACACAGAGAATACTTCAAAATTTCTTATTTCATGGTCACACTTTTTATACAACTGATGCATCACAATCTTTATGCAAAGAGAGAAAACATTTTTAGCTACACTCTGAGTACATATTATGCTGTTCTATGGTAACTTTTTATTGAATCACCCTGTGTGTGTGTGTGTGTGTGTGTGTGTGTGTGTGTGTGTGTGTAAAAAAAAAAAAAAAGAGCAATTCATTAACAGTCTGAGAGATTGCAGTGAAGTACATTAAAATTCCTGGCAAATTCCACTTCTTGTATTCCTACTTAAGTTGTACAGTTAAATCACAAAATGTCACATCAGAGTAGTTCTGTGTGTTTTTATGTCTTCTCTGCAAGGTGTCTATACCTAAACAAAGAAGTAGTAGTAGTAGTAGTAGTAGTAGCAGCAGCAGCAGCAGCAGCAGCAGTAATACTAGTAGTACACAACCAACAGCCTTTTTGACAACAGAAAATCATCTGCAATTTACAAACCTTTCAGAGACCCAAGGATATGGTATGAGGTATCGCATTTGCACTGTATGTGAAACATATGGAAAAAATCCATTGTTGTTTCCTTATCAGACATGTGTAACAGTGGGTATAGAACATTTAATTCTTTATGAGAAGCAATATAATGAGACTTGGCAGATTTTACTTTTTGAGCAACACATTATGTTATGCTTTTCCAACAACACACAGCATTTGCTGTCTTATTTATTAAATACTCACCAGGTCTAAAAAATGGTGGGAGTTACAACTGTAATATACCAGTTCTCATCTACCAAGTTTGACTGCATCACAGCCACCAGAAAATGACCTGTGCTGCATGCATGCTCATGATTTTAACAATGAGTAATTACCAAACTACATACAAAATCTACACAGATTTTTTCATTGATTCCAAAGCTTTCCCAATTAACAACTGAATATCTGAACAAAGCAGGCACTGTCAAGTAATTTCGTGTATCGCTAACTGAAGCTAACAAACAGGTACATGCTGACAGCAAAGTCACAACATTTCCACTGAAGAAGTTTTCACAAGTGTACTGATTTCTTCAGAGCAAAAGACAATAGGAGTTTTGCTGTCCTGTTGGTTTTTAAGAAGCCCTGATTACATTCAGTTGACAGGTGTTTCAGTTGTTTGGAATCCTGTATTAGATTCACCATTCTGACAGAGAGGTCTACTAACTAAACAACATTTTGGCTTTCATCATATCTTCAAACTTTTTGTAAACCTCTGACAAGCTCTCCTATGCAAAGCAGTTCTAATTTACAGTGAATTCGTCTTACATCTGAAAGTAGCTTCCAGGCAAAGAATTTTCTTACAGTATCATCTCTGACCTCACAAATTATTAATGTTAATAAAAAAATTTAAAAAAAAATCACATGACAAGGTAAGAAACTAAATTTTGTTTACAGACCATCTTAAAATAATAATCATGTCTTCACTAAATGCACTGTACCTTTCTGACCTAGATGTTTCACTAATTTTATACCATACCTGGGATCTCATTTACTAAAATTGGTCTTAGTCTCGTCTGGTCACATGTAATAAACCCAGAATGAGTATATCTATATTTAAATCTGGAATTGAATATAAATCCAGTGGAACTACATATGGTCAATGAAACAGTAACCATATTTAATAGTTCCTTAAGCATTACATTTTAATGGGATCATTGGTATTTTGTAATTATGGTCCCATCATTTTAGTGGGTCATTTCCACACTCTAGTATTAAATACCCACGACTTCCACTTGAACATATGAAGTGTTATTGGATATATAAAATCAGGTTTTCACGAGAACATACATACCATAAAAAATTTGGAGTTAATTAGGTAAAAATACTGGCAAGAGAATCTTTCTCGGATGCTTGGAAAACAAAACACCAACTGACCAAAAGAAGGGTCTAAAGTTGGTACAAAATAAACAATGAAGAATAGCACACCAAAGTATTTTATCTGCTACCAATGGCTTTTTTTGTGTGGTGAAATTTTCACACACCCTCATATCTATATGCACTAAGCTCAAAGGAGGATCTACCACAGTACTACATTCAGTTTAGCATAAAATCACTTTTTGTAAATTAAAAAGTAAGTTTTAAAATGAACTTGTAACTACTATGCCTGGTATTTGTTTCATTAAATTTCTAAATGCCTGTAATATCCTAATGCACTGTGTTCGTGGGCTGTGCATCTGCAGTACTGAAGTTAAGTAATGCTTCTTAACTGACCCTTGGAAACTATGCCTAGTCTTTTCCTTCCGTGACTGCACAAATGATACAGTAATATTAAGGTTTGTGAATAAAAACTCCCAAAACTACATCACAGATATAAATACAATCAGAACTTTACTTACCCCATATATTGAGACTTTTTTACAGTATGTATAAAGAAATAGCTAACTCTGAAGGAAAAAGTACTATCAATCACTATGATTGCAACAAAATGTAAAAGAATACTTTTACACTCAGGAAAGTAAATTTACATTGCTTAAAATATGATCTTAAAATTAACTGTGTTTTGCCTGGTGAAGCCATTACAATCAGGTGTCACTACAAATCTTAAATGCCACAAAACAATGATAACTGCAATTTCAGAGTAATATCTGAAATGTTTGTATTAATGTCTGTCACTTGGAAAACATACCTCTGGATCTTCCAAATAAGGGTCATACCAGTCCCACAAATCTTGTGGAGGCTGAGTATACCTAAAAATTGCCATATAAATATGAGTCAGTCATGAAAATAAAAATCTGTTTTGAGTAAATTATTTACTTTGTATCCTTAAAAATACTTTTTACTTCCTCAAAGGTGGGAACAGGTAGGGACAGTTGAGGAAATGATATTTTTTTCCATAAGTCTAACTGAAGACACACAATTGTCGGTTAAATCAACATGCAAGCTTCTGTATAATGATAAAATTGAGTTCTCCCTGCCATACATCAACTTCTTTTCCTTCATTTAATTCTTAACTGTTTAGAGTTTCAATTACCATTTATATATCTAATTTCTTGACTTTTATTTTCTGTTTAATATACTGTTCAGAGGCTCCAAGATCTGTGAACTACTTTCTGTTTATGGAGCTTCTTATCCTAATTTTGGCAAAGACACTCCTAAAGATAAAACGGAACAAACGCAAATGGGTATCAATAGGGAACGACTGCGAGCACAGAAACTAGGAGATCCACTTGATTGAAATATCAAAAATAATATGATCATCATATCTGAAAATTTAACCAGAAAAATAAAATACAACAAAAAGCAGTGGTTTTGGGTAATTTCTGTTAAGTGAGGAAAGTAGCTTTTGTTAGTTTTAAACTATATTATATGTTAAATGTACAACTGCACTAAAGTTGTCAATGGCTAGCTAAAGATCTACAGCTGAGGGTGACAACAGTAAACAGTGTGTGGGTATGAGATTGATATCACCTGCATACCAATTTCATTGCAACTGCATAGCTGCATTTCAGATAAATATGCTCAGGAAGTATTCAAAAGTTGTGTGTATTGCAATGCGCAAAACTGTAATTTTTATCTGGAGAATAAACTTTTTTTCCTCTAGATGTAACTTCTCCATGAACACACATTCAAATACCAGGACTGTGATGTGTGAAATGTTTGAGAGTTAGCCGTTAAAAAATATCTACTGTATCTGTGCTAAAGCCTGTATGAGAAAACTTATCTCAGCAGCACCTCCATGATAGCAACAATCAACAGTATTAGCTGCTTCCTTCACAGCAGCATGCTGTACTGTCTATCTACTTTGTTTTATGAAACAAATAAGTAAACCATTATAGATCCACTGTTTTGAAAAGAATGTGAGTGATGAGTTGACCCTCATCTTGTGCAATGTAGTACCCTGGCACAGGAGTAACCGAGAAATCATCACAACAAATCCAAAGAAAATTAACCCAAACATGTCTCTTTCCAAGATAAAACTTCTTTGCACTTAAACTTCACATAAAAAACTACAAGAGAATACAATGTTCCTATCAGTATTGAAGTGAAATGCACTTGGGTACATTGACCACAAGCAGACGTAAGTTACACTATTTGGAGTATGGCAATGTAATGATTTTGCTAAATTATTATCCCATTTTGAGTATTACATTTGCTCTTACAGTTACCTACAGCTTACGTTCTGCCAAGATTTTCCAAACAGCTTTCATACACACTTCTTTTTGTATATTCACACTGTATGCTATATTTGTGTTCCCATTGAGTCCATCAGTTCAGAGCTTTGCGTGTCCATCTTACATGCTATTCAATCACACACAAAATAAACAATTAACACCTTTATATCATGCAACATTTTCATTTTCTTTGCAGGGAGTGAAGGGGACAGTGTCAAATTTTTTTATGTTGTGTAAAAAAATGAAAATGTACATTAAGTATTGGTACAAGCTTGGTTAGAATCACAATTCTGGAGAAATTAAAAGTACAGGCAAGTAGACTTCAGGAAGGAAAAGGATGAGGGAGGGAGAATTGAGCGATATTAACTCTCCACTATTTAACACATTTTGTAGTAAGGCCCAATGCCTATGTGCGGCTGTTAATTACTCTTCAATTTAATATTAGCTACAATAAGAATGTGAAAGCTACATATCAAGTTGCTAAGGAGCAATATTTTGCATACAAAAAAACATACTGTGCCGACACATTTGTTTGTGATTATATAAATTGCTTGTTAATTAAGTAATTCCACAAAATAAAACTATTTGGCCACATTTCCTAAAGAAAATGAAACTTACCTTATGTACATAAACCCCAGGCCTCGAATATAAGGTGAATCTGGATGGGTTAAGAGACCATTCACTTGTTTCCTTGTTAACTTTAGCGTAAACAGCTTATATAGCAAACAATAAGCTGTTGAGACAATACCACCTGCACCAACTCCACGAACCTATTAAAACACAGACTTACGTCATTTTACTATTTAATAAATAATTTACTCAAACAATGGTGATTTATAGTAGTCTTGAGATACACTTTGTTTACAATGAGAAGAACGAAGGCATTCTAATCGTAAGTAGATAGAAGTTGAGAAACTATGACCCTTTCATGTTTTGCATCCAACTACTACCAAACTCAGGTATCTAACACAGAACATAGTGTATGTAGCCTTTGTGAAGTGACTGTTATGTTGTGTATTAAAGCAATACATCCCTTGATGAGTGATGAAGCAGTTCTGGCCCATCAGGGGCAATGTCAGATACTCCTTCAAACTCCTTGGAGAAGAGCAAGGATAGTACATTATGGAGTGGAACAAGAAAAATATTTAATAATGTCGCTGAATATTGCGATCAGGAGAGCAAAAATACAGAGCTGCGACACCCTCTCTCTCAGCTAACAAAATGAACAGTGACATACACAGTGGCAAGCTTCAGTTCTGTGAAAAGAATTAATAGATTTTGTAAAGATAATTCTGGGAACTCACCAGACACTTCCAGGAAAAAAAGAGGTAAATTTCAGTTCAAATTTTTTAGTTCAACAGTGCTTTTAAATTCCTTTCCCTGGTCTGAATTACTTTAAAGTGGTCATTTTGTCTGTGTGTGTAAAATATTTTTTTTTTTCATTTAGTAGATGTTTAAAGATGCAATATGAAAGTCGACTTTTTAGAAACCTCCATATAACGTAGTGGTTAAAATACTTGGCTGGTATGCGGAAGGTAGCTGGTATGAGTCCTGCCACATGTCAATTTCTTTTTGTCTTGTAATAGAAATGACTATCTTCATTATTTTTATTCAATTAATTATTGTTGCATAGAGTGATGCCTGGTACTGTACCCTAAACTACAGTTTAGGTGGTTTAAAAAAGTCAATCTTTCCCCTGGGGACACCTCATTATTATTCGCAACTATAGATTCTGCATAGAATACAGTCCTCCTTTCTGACAGTTTTTAAAATTCTCTTTCACCGAGACCGTAGCTTACTGGGGCAAAATCCAGTTGGATAACTTTGACAGTGGTGTCTTGAGACAAACAATTGAAAATTTCTACTTGGTGCAGAAGATTACTCACAGTCTGCAGAAACTTCGAGCAATACTTGAGGAAAAGATCGGCTGCAGAATATTTGTTGTCCTTGGGATTCACATGGAAAGATGTCTTTACTGCAAGAGCATAGAGACATTATTAACTGACACTCACGTTTCATTGTAGAAAATAATCAAATATATTAGGAAAGCAGCCACAGAAACATTCTATCTCTGGATGAAACTTGGATGGACAGCAGTGTGACGGTTGGTAAATGTTGGCAGAATGATGATGATGTCAGTGTTATGGGATAAGGAACATCCTTTAAAAATATTTATTATTGAAAGTGTTGGATCGAGGAGGTACAACTAAAATTCTGGGCTAAATCCATGAAAGGTGGTTAGCAAATATGGTTGTCCCAAGCCTTCCTCCTAAGTCAGTCACTGTGATGGACAATACTCCATACCATAACAGGCACAGTCTGATACTAAAGTGAGGATGTTGGAATGGCTGCAGAAGATGTATGTTGCCTGTAATGAGAGCATGAGTAAGCAGGCTCTCATTCCTATAATTCAACAACACAGACCTACTGAAAAGAAAAAGGTAGTAATTGATGAAATTGCAAAAGAAAAAGGCCTCACTGTTGTCTGCTTAACACACAAAAATTGTGATACGAGTGTGATAAAAGTGGCATGGGAAAAAGTAAAATTTCAGGTGCCATGCCCAAAGTCAAATTGTCAAAGATTGCAAGTGAGTCTCTTCTGTCAGTAAGTGCTCGTAAGTGGGAAGGGTACTGCAAGAAGGTTCAACAACTGGGTCCGCAGCTCGTGGTCTCACGGTAGCGTTCTCGCTTCCCGAGCACGGGGTCCCGGGTTCGATTCCTGGCGGGGTCAGGGATTTTCTCTGCCTCGTGATGACTGGGTGTTGTGTGTTGTCCTTAGGTTAGTTAGGTTTAAGTAGTTCTAAGTTCTAGGGGACTGATGACCATAGCTGTTAAGTCCCATAGTGCTCAGAGCCATTTGAACCAATTTTTTTTCAACAACTGGAAGAAGATTATGGGAGGTGCAATGGTGTCATTGCACTTGTAATAGACGAAAGCATTATTAATACTGCAGTAACAAAGATATTGAACCATGCACAGATCAGGAATTTTATGAGACTGACTCTTAAATGATTTAAGTGCACATCGAATTCAGCATTACATATGTGAATAAATGTACAAAATTTTCCTCGTTCTCTTCTAATTGGCACAGTATAATTTTTACTACTGGTTTTTTTCAATTTTGAATTGCCTATGAGAACACAGGCTTTTGAAATGAGGTAATATAGAAGAATGCTGAAGATTTGAAGGCTAGATCATGTAACTAATGAGGAGGTACTGAACAGAACTGGGAAGACAAGAAATTTGTGGCACAACTTGACTTAAAAGATGGGATGAGCTTTTAGGACACATTATGAGACATCAAGGGATCACCAGTTTAGTGTGGGAGGGTAGAATGTGTGTGTGTGTGTGGGCGGGCGTGCAGGTTGGGGGTGGGGGAGGTAAAAATCATACAGGAAGACCAAGAGACGAATAGATTATGCAGATTCAGAAGAACAAAGACTGTAATAGTTATTTGGAGATGAAGAGCTTTGCACAGTGTAGAGTAGCATGGAAAGCTGCATCAAACTAGTCTTTGTACTGAAGACGACGACAACAACACGCCACTTGGAGCACAAATTATATGCGAGTGCACGTATGTTGCTATAACTGCATGATGTTAGCATAGCTTGTCCACCTCGCATTGCCTCTCACCCTTCAAGAACCTCTGCACTGGGTGTTGGTGAGTATTGTGAGCAGACTGTACAGTGTCTGCCTTTCCTTGAAACATACAATGTCAGTAAAGCAAAACACAATAGAAATTAACTGAGTTGTAAATGTGTCTCGCATGTGTTTGACTGTGACAGCATTGCAACTATATTATTTATTGGTTCCAGTTGATTCAATGAAAAATATGAATCTTAAGAGAAATGAAGAATAAATTAAAACTACAAATTATTATCTTCTAATTAATTGATGTTATTGACAACTCTATGGCTTTAATCATTAGATGCTAACATGTTTACTGCTCAATCATTACAGCACAGTCTTCTAATGAAATATTTATAGAAAGAATAATATGTGATGACATTCAACAAAAAATCTCAACAAGTGCATGAAATGATTTGTGATTGTGGTGGTGGTGGTGGTGGTAGGAATGTACTGTTTCAAAACACTACCGTAAAATTAAGGTTTCATAGATATAACTCATTCACATCATGTACAAAGATGAAGTTTCACAATTTCTGAACAGATGTCACCATCACCAAACTTATGGTTTAACATACAGCTTCCAAAAAGACTATTTTTTTGGAGAGGCATGTAACTTATGTCCTCCATTTTTCTTATCCTTGTCCCACTGCTTCATAAATTTTGGATTAAATCTTAATTGGTTAATCTTGCAATCACTCATTTCTTTGAGGCTGTGCAGTAACTACGAAGTGTTATTTTTAACAGTGGAATCAATGTCAATATTACTAGAAAGGGTGCATAAAATAATGGTCATTATTTGACGGTCCTCAACTTTTCTGGAGGATTTTAATGTTAAGTACAGGGTGTATACGGGGACAAGGAACAAAAATTCCCGGATTATCCCTGGATTTCCCCCGGATATCCCGTTTAAAAAATATGCTTTTTCCCGGGCGAAAATACACTTTTTCTGTGCTAAGTGACAGTAGGTTTTCCGTAGATTTTCCCTCAGAACTGTAAAACTTATCAATCCTTCGAATGGTTACCGTTTTATACAATCGTGTAGAACTTCCCGGGGAAAAAAAAAAGACGGGGGGAGAGAAGTTTTGGAGAGACTTTTAATTAAAAAAGGAGAGAAGTTTTGGAAAGATCTTTGATTTGCAGCAACATATACGCTGCATATTTTCGTATTACGAAAGTATAAATTTGAATTGCACCAAACACAATGTGTTAGTTTCCGGAGCGTTGAAACCAAGGTTGCGATGTCCTTTTGTAAGCCAGTCATTCTCAAGCCACGAGATCTCGCCAGCCAATGACAGCAGCTATTCAGAGCATAGGACACGTGTTATAGTCAGCCAATAGCGAGATCACTGGTTACATAGCGCGAACACACAAGAGGAAAAGTTAATGGTTTACATTAATGTACACAGTACCATATATCTACAAGAAAAGCTAAGCTTTCGCATATAATATTGGTCTCTCAGATTAACACGCTACAACAGAAGCTAAGCTTTCACATGAAATATTGATCTTTTTTTGTGTGTGTTATACTTTACAATACATCACACAAATGTGTCAGTAAATTTAAAATTATGACATAAATGTCTCGGTTCGAAATTCTTGTAAGTGGCTGGTCCTCAAACTGTTCAGTTGCAAACGCTCTGTGATTTAGAACTCCATCCCACTTTCTCACACGTAACATAATTCATCTTGCGTAAAAGTAAATTTACTTTGAAATTAACGCTTTTCTAACCACCGTTCACAATACTATCCAGAGACTGTTAGAAATAGGTTCGATTTACCAGTTGCCAGAGAGCGCCAGAAAACAGGCATTATTGTGCGTGTGCAACTGCAGTGGTGTAGGAAGCCTGCATGTTCGTGTGTATAAAGCACTAAGAGAGCTTACATTACACCATAAAAGAAACAGGGCATCGGAGGATACTCCAAAGAGCACCAGAATTTTGTAAACCATACTAAAATGCATAATTCGGCTTGAAGTACAAATTGTCTTTTTACAGATTCACAATGAAGTAGGTCCCATCTGATATTAAGCTTTTCAGCGTGGTTTTTGGGATGTAAATTTTCTTGGAGTACCAGTACTCTATGATCTCATTTTTGGTTCTTTATTATGGCATAATGCCATACATGGCAGAAAATGATAACGTGCACTTGGACTTGCACTTTAAATTCAGCGAACAGTTGGAACTAGCCAATACTGTAGAATGAAACACTTCATTTCAAATAAAATGATTGCCTCAGCGAAAAGATTAATAAAGCCAAATTTCTTTAGCAAACTTGCCAAAATAAATTCATTGTTCTGCAAGGCAAATAATGCTTGACCGCTACTAACTTGGAAATAAAATAATATCAGAAAACTGAAACTAATAATATATTTTTGCCCTCCGTAATTATGTGAATGTATTTTAATTCACTTGATAGTTCCTGGCCACAGAAATCCATTTTGTTTTCATTTGACGTGGGAGCTGTACATGAAGAGAAGCAGCAAAATCACTTAACGTAAACACAGCTCACATGGAGACTAACCCCCTCCCCACTACAACTCAGACAACTCTGTGCATGCGCGAATCTAGCAGCTAGGGCGCGCGAGAAAAATTTTTCTCGTTTGCATCTGGATGCTTGCTGCTACTGCCGATACAGCTAACAGCCAAACTTCAAGGAGCGGGAAGCGGGAGAAGGTACTGCTTATACGCGAGTCAACTGCGCATGCGCAACAGCCTGCTGGCAACTGGTCAAACGAACTTAATGTGAACAGTTGTGACAACATGCTCATTGCAAGCAGTTTATTGTTATGAAGAATTACATAGTCTTCACCCTATGGCCTTTGACAAATTTTTTCTATTTGCAAACGCTTGTGCGTGCACGGTGTTTTGTTGTTGTAAATTGCGCATTTCCTTTGCCACTAAAGTTTTATTTTTTTTTCCCCCTCTCTATATTTTATTGCTGCAGTATCATTCTCCTGTAGCAGGATACAGTAACATTCTTTGCTAGAGAATCAATTCTTAAAAGTCAAAATTACAAAAATTTAACTGAAAGCTAAAACAATGAAAAATTCTCGGGATTCCGAAAAATTCCCGGGTTTTCCCCGTTTTCTCCCGGATGAGAAAGTTCCCGGGTTTTTCCCTTATTTCCTCGTTGTCCCGGGTCGTATACACCCTGTAAGTAATAAATCATCAGATCAAATGAGGTATTAAAGCTTATTTTTGTCTCTGTTCATTAATTCTAGGAATTCTGATTGTAATGCCCAGTATATACACAACGTTCTTACAATTTTTCTTATCTTCACTACAGAGAGGAACGATTACATTTTTATTAATGTTTTTTCTGACACTGTTCTATGAACTCTTATGAATAAATTTGCTTACATGTCCACTCTACAATCACATTTTATTTATTTTTATGTGGTCTAGTCACATTAATGTGACAACTGTCTGTGTTCGGCATTAAAGTGCAACAACCACTCACAGACGGTAGGTGGCAGCATTAGCAGTGGATGGTACATAAAGAGCATCAGGGGGATGCAGAAAAAAGTGGAATCATTGTAAAGCGGAAATGGAGCAATTTATCTGATGCCCAAATGAACATGATCACTGGCTTTTGGGGCAAGGGCGGAAGCATTTTCTAAATGGCCAAGTTTGTAAACTGTTTGCATGCCGTTGTGGTTAAAGTACATGGCGCAATCCAAAACCAACACTGACGCAACTGTGGTGCACCAGGAGTCATAGATGACAGGGGTGAACAAAAATTGCAGAGATGTGTACCAGCAAACAGATGTTCAACTGTTGAGCAACTAGCCACCCAGATGAACCATGGTGATACCAACAGTATCTCCTCAATGACTGTAAGTGAATGTTGCTGTGTACAGGCCTCCGCAGCAGGTGCCCGGCTCATGCACCCTAACTCACTGCTGTTCATCAGTGACAAAGGCACATCATCAATACCACAATTGGGACTAGTGGCAAAAGGTGGCCTTTTCAGATGAATCATGTTGTATGCTCCATCGGACAGATGGCTGTTGGTGTGTATAGTGTGAAACGTCGAAGTTTTCATTCTTGTTTACATGCTCATCAAAGACTCAATTTCTCTACTAATTGGTAAATAACGTAAAATACAGTAAACAAAACATGAACATCACACAATGTTCCATACTTGGAGCAATTGAAGATATACTCACTCCGCCACACATTCCAGTCTGGCCAGCTGTTTTCCTGCTACCTTTCTCCCATGGCTCTAGATGGGTAACCTTGTAATAAATTTCATCAATGACCTCATGATATGTTTTGAGTTCATATAGATTGACTGAAATCAAACAATGAAATTAAAATAAATCCAAAATTTTAACCAATGTAAAAGCTTAACAAGTAAAATAAACATAAAAATATAATAAACAGCATGAAAACCGTCACTGTTTAGTTTGGTTAGTTGGTTGTTTACTCTTGCAAAATGCCTTGGACAATTATATTAGTAATACCAGCTTAATACAAAAAGAAAACACTATTGAAATTCCAGAATGGATTTTCACCCTGCAGTGGAGTGTGAAGCGATTTGAAATTTGCTGGCAGATTAAAACCAGTGTCAGACCAGCACTCAACAGTGAGATCTTTGCCTTTCACAGTCAAGTGCTCTACTGACTGAGCTATCCAAGCATGGCACACATCCTGCACACACAACGTTACTTCTGCTTGTACCTCGTCTTCTACTTTCCAAATTTCTTATGCCATGAAGTCGCAAATCAGCAAAAACTCTGCTGCTGGCAGAAAATTCATTCTGGAAACAATCTCCCAGGCTGTGGCTAAACCCCATCTTTGCAGTATCCATTCTTCAAAGAATGGCAGTCCCACAAGGTATGTAGAACAACTTCTGTGTAGTTTGGAAGGTAGGAGAAAAGGTACTGGCAGAAGTAAAGCTGTGTGGCCATGTTGTGAGCTGTGCTTTGATAGCTCGGCTGGAACAGCAGTTGCCTGTGAAAGGCTAAGTTCCCAGATTTGAGTCCAGATCTGCACACAGTTTTAATCTGCTGGGAAATCTCAGTATTTAAATTCAATCAATTCACAAGTGTGGGCAAATAATTACTTACTGGTAACGTTTCACAAGTATTTATACATTATATAGCATACTCTTTTGGATCATGCTTGGTAATCTCATTACCACAACATTAGCATAGGTAAACCACACAGATATGTCGATGTATTGGATTACTGGTCTTTTACAATGACGTTCCTACAAATGAGGATAATTAAAGAGCACAACAACAGCCTTTGAAGTATTTTGAAGACAATAGGAAAAGCAAGGTGGGGTACATCCCTTCACCAACATACATCTGTCACTTGATTACCTCACAGACACACTTTGTGACTGTGGGGGCTCTTTGCCAATCAGGTGACACAATGAAAGTTTGGTTATATAAATGTGGAACACACTGGTAGTCATTTGGCTACATATTATTCTGCACTTCAAGCTAGCCATTTACTATATCAAGATACTACTACTATCATTTGGATAAAAGTGCACTTAGGGGGTCAGCAGCTGTTGCGTAGCATAGGTTGGCAACAACTCACCTGATGAACGATGGAAACTGAATACAACAAATTGAGAGTTGATTATTGGCAGATCTGAATGGTTGTTCACAATTTTCTATGGTTCATATGAAAAGTCATCTGGTATTTTGTTCTATTATGTTAAAATCTAATCACACTGTCACAGAGTTTGGGGAAAAAAAATCGAAGTAAGACATACAAGTAGGTTAATACAATGAAGAACTTGGGTTAAACTACAGATCAGTTATGGCAATCATATTTCTGTGTTGAGATCCATTCGATTCACAAGCTTTCAGCCAAACTGTCACATTAAAACCTAACCCAGGTCTCAGGCTATGCTAAAGGTCTCACAGTCAGTACATTTAGTTTCTTTCCATTCACATTCATTGATTTTGCCAACTGTCAATCATATTGTAACATTTCCAACCTAACATAAGCCTAAGGCTCTGCTATAGGTCAGCGTGCCATTGCATTTAGCTTTTTCTGTCCCCCCCACTCAGAAAATAAATATGAATATCAGCAAGCCAATTTAAAATTTGTAACTACCAGGCCAATAAAACTGATTCTGACACTACCCACATTGAAATCAAATGTAATGAATCTGTGTCTTCTGTTGAAAGAAACCATTGGATTCAGTGATTAACAATGGCTAATTTATACTATGACCAGACTGGCTAATGACCAATGTCAATGAATTTCCAACATCAGCAAGCAACACAAGAGCTGCCAACACTGTATGTGCATTTTAGCCCAGCACTTGTATATTTGTAGTGTCAACATTGTGCAATCTGTTAAGCTCACTAGTGAAGACAGAGGAGGAGGAGGAGGAGGAGAGGATGGGGGAAGGGGGGGGATGTTTCCCCAAAATGGATGAAAATTAACTAATAAAGTTATGATCCTGAATCTCTGTTCACTTGTCAACATTTTTAACATATATAACTATAATTAATACACTGACAATGTCCTCAGTGCCAACACAGTAATAAAAAAGGTTGTGACAGACGAATGTAGCAGCCTGTAGCCCTTTTCAAGTATTTATTTCAGTTAGCAAAAAGGTGAAATTGGAGTTATGATAGATCCCCAGAGAGCTTGTCCTCACATTCCTTGAAAGTATAGTCTGGATGTGTTATTACTTGGTCAGCAGGACACTGAAACTTGGTAGGGATATCTTCGATATAAAAATTTGATATCTCAATGTCGAGAAAATTTCCCATGATAAAAGTGAAGTGCTCTCACAAAACATGTTGCAGCAGAAAGCGAACATCGTTGGACTGTTCTATAAGCTAGGGGGAGACAGAAGGATCTACTCATATATGTGTATGAAGCTGGTGAAAAGTGAGACACAATTCATTTCTTGCAGTAATAGATCATTCTCTTTTGCATATTACCATTATTGACAAATTAATTATCAACATTACAGAAGGAAAAAAAATAAAAGCCTACAATGTGTGGCTTATAGTACCAGTTGCATGGTTCTTTAAAATGGTATTTGCTGGCAGGAGGAAAAGGTTCAAGATCAGATCTCTCAGTAAATTCAGTGACAGTTTTCAAGCTTTTGGTCATATCTCCAATATTTGACACAGTAAAAGTATACACTGAAAAGGGATCGTGACATCCAATACTATAAATTAAAACATTCATGTATGGCAAGGCACCAAGTTTGGCTGCTTCTAAAGAGTCACTGAAAACACAAATGTGCACATAGCAATGTATCACACATCATAACTGTAGGCATCCTACTGTAACAGCACAGACACCGGCAAGTCGGGACAGCAGCCCAGCAGCAAAACCAGGCCAGTGTCCACTGGCCAATGCCCTACCAGCTCAGTAGCATTAGCAGAGACACCGCTTCTGCAGATGACACTTCTGCATGTCAACCACATAACCACCGGCCCACCAGTTATGTCATACCAGGCCATCGACCTCACTCCACGTGTCTCGATGCAACCTTGACACTGTGGCTTTCCGAAACTGTCAGCATGTGGAAATGGGATTTAAATCACCAGGATAAGCCTGCTGCCATGTTGTCACAGCTGACCCATCCAATGACACACGGCCTGTGTCAGTTGTTGCCGGATCTTAGACACTGCCTCTGCATTGTGCTGTGGTAGCTGGATCGTCGCTACAGCTCATGGGGAACATCTGTGTCAGTACATCTGTATTGATATGCGAGGATCACCTCTCATCGTCTGCAGTCTTTCTGTTTCAAATATTTTGAACCATGTCTGTCTGTGTCCGACAATAAAGTGTTCTATCAATGGATCAGCTGCCTTCTTTGCCCACACCGTCGCCAACTACCAGCAGAGTACCACTCGCCCACTCCCATCCTAAAGAATACTCCTTACGATGTTGGTGTTTGAATATCTGCCGGAGCTCGAAATCATCACCCAATGGAACTTCAAAGAGGATGAGGTGCAGCAGCAGTGGCGTTCAGCACAAGTTTTCAAGTAAGTACTGGCCTCTCTTGTTGTGTTTGTCCTTTCCTTCCTATTTGCATACACTATATGTTTGAGGTGGTAGTACTGAGCAAAATGTATGTCAGTGAGAAAGCAATAACCCAAGAGACTATTCAGCATCTACTAAATAAGGTAGCTAATGTCAGAGCTAACAATGAAGGAAACTGGATCGTCTGAAGGGTGAAAGAAGTGAAGGGTCATCTTCAGGAGTATCTTTACCTATCCTCAATGCTGGTACAGGTTCATTGGTGGCTCCATTTTATCGTAAATCTGGGAAAGACATTTTTGTCTTCATGGACAGTTTGCATACAACTGCGAAATTAAGGAATTGCAGTTATGGGCATTTGTTAAGTATAGCTTGCTTCAGACAATTAGGGGGTGTCAGAATGTATGTGATGTGCAATGAGAAATGGACTTTCAGGAAGGGTTACTGGATCATTACAGGAAAAACACCTTGCGGCATTATCGCAAATGACTTAATGATGTAACACAGAAGTAAGGAGACTCAATAGAGGGTTTAGTGGACTGCATCATAAAAATCAATGTAAATATGTATGGATTAATGGATGCCCGTACGAAGTCCCAATTTTTGAACAGTCCCCCCCTTTTTTTTTCACAGTCTACTCTAGACAATGTCATGAATGATGATGATGAAATGAGGAGGAAAACACCCAGTTCATAGGCAGAGAAAATCCTCAACCCATATGAAACAAAATAGAGACTCCTCAAGCTGCCTCTTGGTATCAGCATGGTTCTAACACAATGCATGATAACCAAGGCGCACTGGAGAATGGTATCAGTGAAGTGTGTTTCTTTGAAAGCAATTGAAACTGCAGAACAAGAGGGAGTAAGGAGGTGTATTTCTGGCAAGTGACAGTAGTGTCCATTATAGTTCCACTCAATGATCACGTGACTGGTGGCCAGTTTAGGCATCAAGGGCCAGGGGGACCAGTCACTCTACAAGATCGGTACTGTCTGTCAGCAGGGGGGATGGAACTACATCCACAAACAGCAGCTCAGAATCTGACTGTGTGGGGGGATACAGTACCTTTTTCTTTTGCTCAAGGGGTTATTCGCATTGAGCATGGGGACAGATAAGGAATGGACAGCCCGAAGATCCACAGGCCATGGCTCCTTCAGCCACAAGTTTGATGCTGGCCCCCGGTCCGGGATGGCCAGCGAGAGGGATCCTGAGAGGGAGCCCTGTTACCGGTAGACATCAAAGAAGGAAAACACTTTCTGGCTGGAAATGGGAAATGGTTCCTGAAGAAAGTCCCATGAGGGATTAGGATGGACATCTGGTTTGGGGAGGGTAGAGATGGAGGGGGGAGGATGCAATGGTTGTGATTTTGGCGTAATTGACTGTCATACACACAGGATTGAGGCGTTCATATTTCTTCCATGCCTCAATATATGACAGGTAGTCAATAAATTTGTATTCCTGGGTCGTGTGCTCTTTCTTGAAAATTGGCAAATGTTGAGGGTGATGTTCCATGCAGTTTATATACAAAGGTGGATGTTCACAACTACCTTCATGGAGTGATTGCCCATAGTTGCCGCATTTTGGGTTTGCCATACAGTGGGATGACGTATGTTCAACATGTAAACATCTGAAGCACCTCATAGGTTGTGGGACATACAGTTTCGCATCGTACCTGTACACCATGACTAGCTTTCTCTGTGACGACATTCACTTCAAAAGGCCATGATAAAAGTGCCTGTATCCGTACAATATCCTTGGGACCTTTTTGACATGATCGATATAATGCACGCCTCACCACCGGAGCTCCTCATCTATTTGCTGTTTGGAGTGTAAGTCCTCTGTGGACGATGATTCCTTGGACCATGTTTAGTTTGTGTGGGGCAGTGCCTGAAGAGCTGAAGTCTTGGCAGGAGAGGAAGTTTTAATTAATAATGAACTATTTCTCATTTTTCCCAAAGACTCAATTTCCCCAAATTTGTCTTCAATCTTTTCAATAAGAGTTTTGTTGCAGTAAAGTATACCCATCAGTATGAGTACATTACGGGTATGGGGTGCAATGCTTTGCACTACAATGCCTGGATTGTCTCTCTCCTCACAGCACAGTCAAGGAAGGTAGTGTCATGGGGCTGAGTCCTTGTGACCACTAGTAGAAGAAACTTTAATTCACTTTGAACAGGGGCTCTCTCCATGGGTGCCACCTAGCCACAGAAAAGGTTATCTGGCCAGTAAAATGTTGCTTGGAGCCCACCTTTCCAGCCATGACAGGCAGGAACTCCATTGCTTGTTTGGGGAATTTCTAGCTCAGGATACAACAGTGTGATCCCTGCATGGTCAGGGACAACCACCATGCTTGAACTTGATAACCCAACCCCAACAGAATGAATACAATGCTGGGTTTCTGGAATAGTAATTTTGCAAGAAACGAAGGGCGCAAAGAGAGAAAGGCACAAAACGTGGATTATACACCACACTCTGTGACCTTCACTTCTGTAAAAATTGGAAAATGCGCAGCATGTCAAACCTAACAAGGGGACTATATGGTTAAAAATGAAAATTGGTAGCATGCTGGAAGGGAGGAAAATGAGTGTCCAAAATCACAAACCACATCCGTGCAAAATTGGCACAAAGAAGACCATCCAATGGAAAGGCAGAGAGGAAAAAAGAATGATAGGAGGATAGACTTTCAGTACAGAAAGAGACATAGGGCTGAGGCCCTGTAGTGGCTAAACATGTACTCATAAAAGAGGTGCGAGACCCCTGAGAGGGAGGAAGGGATAACAAATGTTTCATATGGCAATTTAGTCAATAAAGAAGAATCTGAGGACACTTTTTGAATGTGAGGGGGACAAATAGGCTGACAGGGAATTTCCTCTTCTCATAGGGTGTGGACAGAGCCTAACCCAGCACCAATTTACAGAGAGCAGAAGATAGCTGTATCAGTTCCGGCCGCCAAACGCAAAACCAAGGAAAACATGAGAGCCAGAAAATTCCTGGTTATGGTGCTCCTGAGCCTGTGGGGCAAATCCAGAATGGCAGAAGGTATCAAGGTATGGCCTTTGAGTGGTGGGGTAATTTTTATGCAGCACCCAGACATAGTGACCTCTGAGCACCATTGGACATTAAGCCTGGATTTTGATGTATGAACAGTAGAAACTAAGTTCAGCACCTTGAGGATACTTTTGAGAAATTACAAATCATGATGCAAGACAGGGCAAGACTAAATGCTACTCAAAGTCAATATCATCTATTACAATTAGCTTTTGAATGTTTACAGGAGCAGCTGCGCCAAACCTCAGAATTGTTTTGTGATTTTAGTAAAAAAGGGTCTGGGTAAATGCAGGTGGCAGAATCCTAAAGACAGTATTCGGCACTGCCGACACAGAAGATGCTGAGGACATAAATGTAGGGTTGCAACAAGTACAGGTAGATGTGGAAGGAAATCAGGAGATGCTTGAAATATGCAGCACGCAATTGGCCAGCCTAGACCAAGACATGGAGAACAATACCCAGCACCATGGCTGCCATCCTCATGACACACATCCGAGAGTAAGCAGACACAGTAAGTCATAACTTAGAAGTTTTCAAGGACCACTTGGAAACTGTCAAAACACAGCTGACCATCATGAGGTTTTTTTCACTCTTGCTGAAAGTAGTACTTTCACTAGTATCAAAGTTTCAGAACTGCTGGAAGCACCCCTCCATGCGATCCATGGGCATTTGACCCTAGTACTTTTGCAACCAAGACAGCCTCTGGCAGGGCTATGCAGAATTCGAGTAAAATTACCAATCCCATTAGAATCATTAGCAGCAGTGGAGGAGGAATCATTACCATTTTATTACCTTCTGACCGGCATAACCAGAACACAAGTAGGAACCAGGTTGAGAATATAGATACAGATTCCACTGACCTGCGAAGATCGTCAATTTGAGTCCTTCGCATCAATGCCCGCTCAATATCTTGGAAATTTGTGCCTTTACGGGTATATGAAATATTATTTGTATCATCGACACGAAGTCTCATGCTCTACTTACCACTGCAGAACTATTACACTGCTGAGGTAGGCAAGTCACCATTTGCCCAACAAAGCAAACACACACTCAATCTGAGTCATGTGACTACACTTTGTTTTGCTCTGAGAAGCCTGAGACCAAATGCCCCAGGAAGGCAATTACAAGTGAAACCAAATTTTCCCAGAAGATAGCGTCCACTTGCTATACTCAATACTGAAACTGATAGTAGTCACTGCCATCTCTTACGGGCAAGAATATTTTGGCTGCACCCAGCGCATAGAGCTACAATGTAAAGGATTGATAATGAATGGTACTCGATGCGACATTTAAGGTCCCACTTTCAGATTGCCTACCACCATTACTGGAACCGCAATTCTAAACACCAGCTACTTATCAGTGCCCTAGCTCTCTTGCCTAGCTGTACACTTCCTCCACTGCCACACCACTCTGCTTGAGTGTGACAAGGGGGGAGAGGGGGAAACTGCAAATGTGCCATATTTAAATGGGAATGCAGACACACTATATACGACTTGGTTTCCCATTTCATATTTCTCAACAGCAAGTATCACAAACAAAACATACTTTTGTTGTTATTTAATTATTTTTGGTGCACTGGAGGTGTAATATAATTTTTATGTGTTACAGAACATCAGCATATGTACAGACAGAATTTAACAGATCTCCTCAAGTCAGGCTGCCACCTAATTGTGGCCTATTTATTTTCACAACAGAAAAAAAACCTTTCACGCACAAATACTGATTGAAAAATTGATATCACATTTACTATTATAGAGACAAGGAAACTCTTCCCGAGGAAGACAATGTACACCTCAAGGACAGGTTTAATGTAAAAGAATTTGTCTTCTAGTTGGAACTAACATTGCAGATTGTTCACTTCCATGTGCATATCCACATGTTCAGGGGCACTTGCAACTGAAATGACAAATGGTTTTGAAAACAGATTGGCAGTAAAAAGTTTAGAAAGGTATCCCTTTAATTCTTTCAAGGGAAAAATGATTTCTTCAAACCTCGTGATTTCTTTAATGCCAATGAGACAAAGGAATGGACAATGTTTTTTGTCACAATTTGTCCCTTACATAATGCAATTTTCTTTTTAAACATATCATCAAATTAGAAATAAGTTGTTTCTTATCTTGCTCTCTCTTACCATGGGCAGTGTGCAGTTAAGACCACTTAAAATGCAAGGTCTTCAACCATTCTTGTTTTAATTTTCATTCATGCGCTCATTTTTCCTTTATAAATTCAACAACAGTGAGTTTTAAATCGAAAAATCATTCTGGGCTTGCCACTTGACTTAACCAATGTACTTTTCAGTAACGAATAGAGTCTCCAGACTCTTCTTTCAATTAGACTGAAATGTGTTGCAACTGACACGGAATAATATATGTGACTTCAGAAAATTTACCATTCGTACCACCAATTTTGTCATGTGGTCCATGCCTGCAAATTTAGCACAGAGTTCTTCTTGATATACAGAACAATGAATCCCATCTGCCAATTGTTGAACATTTTTTCTCAGTAATCGTCAGCTAAATCTTTAAACTCTTTCTGCACGATGTCGTAATGCTGTTCCACAGCAAACTGTGATACCCGTTTATAACGTGACTGTGTATTGCGTAATAGATATTGAGAATTATTCTCCTTTTCCTCTGTCATTTCCATTCATATTTAAAGGCTTGTGATGATAGATTGCTAGACTGCCTCTTTTCGTGGAAAAAGCCACTGGACCTGTGAACTACTTTTACACCACAAAGAAATAGCGAAGAGTAAACATCACTGACTCCCCCAAGTCTGCCAAACTGAAGAAAGTCGTGCCAACTGAAAAATCCAGCACCACAATGCTAAACGAAATTTCGTGCTTTACCGAGTACTTCCAAAAAGTACCAAGTAAAGCCAAACCTCGTCCCTCACATCGTGCTCGCATTTAGTTTGGCATGCTGTGGCCAACATTGCTTTGACACATGTAACAATGTCCCTTTCCTATCCATTTACTATACATGTCTTTAATACCTGTGCCCACAATGGGTCTTGTTACCCACAACATCCTGGCTCACACAAAGTTAGTAATCATATGTATAACAATAATGGAAATTTCTGGATGGACACAACATAAGGGAAGGGCAGCCAATCACCTACAGCAGATCATGCGTGGAGAACAGAAACACATAACAGAAAACAGCATTCACACTAGCTTTCAAGCACTAGCTCTTTTTCTAGCAACAGAAAACCTATTCACAGACACACTACTACACAGACAGCTAAATGCGCATTCCCATTGCCACAGCAAGTATTCATTTGGTATTTTAACACTTTTGGAGATGGATTGGCTTACTTTCATGTTGCTGTTTCTTAAATAGAGCATTATTTAAAAGATTTTAATCATGTTCTAGAGCTCCTGCATTTTCTCTTAACTTCAATGTAAATAAGAAGCTACTACTCAAGACTGCCTAGTCACTTTTCACAAATTGAAAAAAAAAGTGAACAAGTATTGTACGCATTCAATTCCTGCTAATATGGTCTACATTTCAATACGGTTGAAGACTTGTATTCAACACTGTATGTGTGTATTTGACTTATACAATTTATATTTTATAACAAGCAAACAGAGAAATAATGTGTGCATGACTGGGTCAGCTTGAAATAAATGAACTTTAGCAGGCACCCCTGACAGAGTACCCCGATTTTCTGCTGAAGACATACACATCTCCTCTGCATGCCACTTACATCGAGGCTTTAGTTTTTTCTTTTTATTGAGGGTTACACCTTTATTACAATGTGGTGAATGAAGTCTCCATTATCCACTGATACAAAATATTCCACTGTCATTCTAACAGTGTCTGACACTTTTGCAGATAATTGGTGGTACCCAACTAGAGCTTGGATGTCTGTTTCCTCGATCTCGTAACTAACAATGATTGATTGGGATAGAATGTTTTTCTTTCAGTTTTACACTACACTGTTAATTTGCACACAATATGTGCACACTACCCTCCTCCAACAATGAAAACTTGAAAGGGATAACATTAATACAGTGCTGTGAATACTATATCCCGCCCCCTGATCTCCAAATTTCTACCGGTTTAAACACTATATTATGGACCATCCATCTGAAGTGCTGAAAAACCTCTCTCTCTCTCTCTCTCTCTCTCTCTCTCTCTCTCAAAGTACGTATATTTGCTTCATTTTCTTACAAAAACTCATATTAACATTTCTCAATGCAGCACTGTTTTTTAATTACAGGTAAATTCATCATCAGATGAGTGATTCCCTCATTTAAAAAAACACCCTATAAAATGTCATTCATTTCCATGTACACTGGACATCAAGTTAGTATTATAGAATTATTCTAAGACATTACAATAGCTACCCTTGAAGTAATGAGATGACTGGATGTTTGTCAAAATCAATGGGTTAAGATTCATGGTCCGCTCATTCCCCCACAATGGTAAAACGTTATTTTTCTTTTCTAGTTTCTGCGCATGTGTCTTTTTCTCTTCTTCTTGGCCAGGGCTCCGATCAAGCCAGTTGGTGTCTGAAAAGAAAATTTCCATGTCTTAGTTCCAAAACTCAACACTGTACCAATGAAATATTACCAGTCCAAAATATTAGAGCCATTTGCAAAGTATTCATTTCATGTGGGAGGAAATATGTTTGTTTCAGGTGTTTAATAGTGTTAAATTGTTCCAATAGATATGTTGGATGATGTGTGAAATCAACCAACATATTATCTTCAGTTCTACATAAAAGTCTTTCTATTCCCCGAATATACACAGTCTCACACTTTAGCTACACAATAAGAAAAACACACAAAACTTGTAAGATTGTTGAAGGAGTTCACAACTACTCGAAGATACTTTTAAAAAGCTTTATTTTATTGCTGCAACCACTTTTGGGCCATTATGCCTCTATTCAGATAGCAACACTTGTTTCAGAAAAGTGTCAAGAGTCATCGTATGCATGTCATATCTATTTGCAATTTGTCAATGAACTAGAGTGTTGTCAACCTATAAATCATTTAGGCTCCTCTTAGAATTTATTAGTAGTTCAACTTTTTATGGCTGCTGACAAGCTACTGAAATGTGTTCCTGAATAATGGATGCCTTTCTGGACCAAAGAAAGTGACTTCAAATCTTTGTGAAGATTATTCTTATTCCTAGTATTGATTCCATGTATTGAGCTGTTGGTTTGAAAAACAGATATTTTTAATGGCAAATTTCATTAACAAATAAATATATTGGAAAGCAATAATTCCCCAATCAGGCCTCAGCAGAACATATTTGAGTTCACACCACAAACAATTCTTATTATTCGTTTTTGGATGTGGAAAACTTGATATGAGATACTCCATAAAAAAATAATCCCATATGACCCTATTGAATGAAGGTAAGCACGGTACGCGAGCTTTTTTTATTTTTATACCACTTAAGTCTGACAACATTTGAATTGCAAACAGAGAGGACTATAACAACACCAAAATTGTGACACAGACGCCAAGATTTTGGAACAGTGTCATAAAGGAGGCCATCGAGATCAAGGTCACAGACAACCTAATAAACCAAGACAGCGGTTACCAGCTCAGCTCGGCGTGGAGTCCGGCTCTAGAGCTTATCAGGGCTCAACGAAATGAACCAACAAACTCCTCAAGAAGTAGTAACACTGCAGGAGTAGCGCCAGGCGGGTGCGGACCGCAAATGCAACTCCCGACGCAGGACAAGCCTCTGACAGCCGCCACGACCGCAGATGATGGACGAGCCGAGCACGGATGTCCATCGGAGTACCAGGGAAGTGCCAACACCTCGGGAGCAACACCAAGCGGGCACGGACCACGAACGGAACGCCACATGCGGGTCCGGCTCCAGACAACTGCCACGACCACAGATGGTGGACGAGCCGGGCGCGGACGTCCGTGGGAGCTCCAGGGAGGGGTAAAAACCTCAGGAGCAGCACCTAGTGGGCATGGACTGCGAACGGAACACCCGGCACAGGACAGGCCTCAGAGAGCTGCCACAGATGGCGCCCAAGTCGGGCGCGGACGTCCGAGGGAACACCGGGGAAGAGACAACACCTTACAAGCAGCGCCAGGCGGGCGCGGGCGGCACAGAGAACACCCAGCGCCCTCTGGGCATAAATACTGGACAAGATCCTCCAACACAGCAGTCTCAGGTAGCACCTGAAGAAGGCAATGAGTTATGTGGCCGAAATATTGTGCCAGAGCGACACAAACATCCGGCAGTAGTCCCGATTACTCCACATGTCATGAATATTATTGTTGAGTATCTGTCCAATTTTTAAGTCAGTTGAATTTTGACAAGTGGGTTCAGGCAAACTGCTGTTTAAATGTGGCAGATCTTCCTAAAAAAAGTCAAAGTATGAGGTATACATTCCCATGGCTGGCAATAAGACATAATTTGCTGCCTGCTCACTACTGCCCTCACCACACGTATCTAGTTCTGAGCCAAGCTGATACCATTGTTTCCCCTCCAACCCTTCTGTAGTGCTGTGCTTGACAAACTGTGAAACACAAACTGCAGTATCTTCTATGGTGCAGGTAATATGTAACAGCAGCACCTAATAAATAAATAAAATATCGCAATCACGATTCAGTCCGATTCTCCAACTTTCACACATTCCGTGGTCTACTGGCATCTGTTGGTACCATCTCCGGGGCAGATCTTGTCGCTGTAATTTATTCTCACAATAATTACAGTCACTTTAATATGAATGCTTTTGTTTATTTGTTGAAGGACAACGTTTCCACTTTTGAATGTTAGCTTCACTTAAAAAGCAGCATTAATGTTTGTACATGGTATCCATACATGTACGAGAACAGCAACAGACTGTTGTTGTGGCCAATTCATTGTTTCTCATGTATCCTTTGCACTAGCGCCGCTCAAGTCAAATGTTATGTGATCATCTGATCAACGTCAATATTGTATCGAGCACTTCGGCATATCGGAAAATCTAGAACCTGTTAAAATGCAAGTGTCGTCTGCACATCACCCTTCCGAATTCTTCAAAACAAATCTGCATCTGCTTCATCTGTAAGTGAAAGATGACCCCTATGCTATTAAACAATGTAAAACTGTCAACCTCAGCAGCAACAGTTTAATCTCAAATATAAGACGACCCTGTACTTTTCGAATGATGAATTTGAGGAAAAACCTCATCTTATAATCAGGTAAATACGGTGTCTCATTTCTTAAACAAAGGCTTAACTTCAGCATATTTCAACCATTCCGGAAATATTGTTCTCAAGATCTCAAACACACATCAGAAAGGAAAATAAGAAAAGTAAAAAAAAGTGGCTATGTTTGCCATAAGAATAATTGCCAACTCTGGGCAGAACATAGACCCCCAAAGGGAACATCACCATGTCGAAGGCATTTTCAGTGGTGGGAAAGGAGGTTTTTTCTGCTCTGAAGATGCTGGAGGCACTGTTGGTGGTAGCACAGCTACTGGCAAGGCCACCCTAACCTGAATGGCCACAGTGGAGAAATCATACAAAGCGTGTCCCACAAGATAGGGAAGGGGGAACTCTAGACTATAGGCAATCCCACAAGAGGAACTAATTCCAAAATGAGAACCTAGTCCTCAAAGGTTGGTGGTCCAGCACAGGGTTGATACACCTTCCTCATTTAGTTCATCATCATGAACAATTGATCAAGGATTGCCCACCAGCATTAAAACATTCATTTTAAGCAATAGTAGATGATTCCATATGTTTACTGTTCTGAAGGTCTGTCCTTCCTTCTACAGACAGATTAAACTGCATATATACCAGGTCATTAACAGGACAGTCATAAGCTATGAATGTGGAACATGGACATTAACAAATGTTAATGCGCAGTACTCAGAATATTTGAACACAAGGTGCTGCACGAGGTCTACAGGGCAGTTCAGAATAATAATGGTTCATGGAGAGTTAGAGCAAGAGCTGAGTTGGAACATCTTATGCAAGGAGCAGAAATTTTAATGTAAATAAAAAGTCGAACAGACTGGCTTAGAAATGTTCTTAGGATGGAATGTAAATATTGCAATATATGTTAATGAATGGAGGTCAAACAGCAAAGGACAGAGAGGGAGGCCATGAAAGAGGTGAATATACTATGTGGAAGAGGATACAAAAGTCTTAGATTTAAATGTTCGAGAAGTACCTCTCACTGGGGAGGGCAGAAGCAGGAAACTTTCTGAGGGGGGTACTACCTATACAGTGCTAAAGTGCTGAGAGGGGGGAGGCAGAGGACGAGGAGGAGAAAAAAAGAAGTTAACACATTTTCATTCAATAGTGTCCTGTGAAATAATCTTCTGGGTTACCTCTTCACTTAAACGGTATTCACTGCACAAAAGACAATAATTAGAATTATGTGTGGAGTTCACACACATACATCATGCAGGCATCTGCTGGGATTGGGAATATTAAAGCACAACCTAGCAGTATATTTATTCACTGATGAAATTTGTTGTCAAAAACAACAAAAGAGACATAATGAATTTCCTTCTAATTAGACTAACTATGGCACAAAAATGAGTGTTTTACACTGCCGTAAAACTCTTTGACAACCTGCCTACAGAAATACCATGTCAGATGGACAGCATAAGTGTATGAAAATGAAGAAAGACTGGCTGGCTCTCTTGTCGATTGGTTGGTTTGTTTCATGTTTCATGCATAATTTGCACAATAAATCGCAATGATGTAGAACGAGTCACTTTATACCAGGTGTACCAAAAGATAATGTCAATCCTTGATGAGAGGATAAAGGACCTTATTTGCACTGAAAGTTACTAAAGTGAAGTCTGTGTCTGAACATCCACAAAGTTTACTAATGAGGAATACTAAGATAGGCAATTTGTTTATGGTTTCTGTAATGGCAATGCATCCATGGCATCCAAGTAGATGGGTGTTTCAAGCTCTCCACAAATGCATGGGGGATACAGGAATGCTACAACAATCTACACATCACATTGGTCAACCAGGACATGCTCCATATCGTAAAGAAGAAATTCTCGATATTGTAGAAGCACTTCCATTATCAGTACAAGGTGTCCTGGGTGTCATGTTGGACTTCCACACTCATCGGGTTGGCGAGTACTTCATCATCAAGCTCTTTATCTATACCATATGAACACTGTGCAAGAATTAAAGCCACAACCATGGACATCATCTCGCATACTGTCAGTGGTCATTATAGATGATTAATGACTGACTAGATTTTGAGAACAATGTCTTGTGGACTGATGAGTCAGCATTCAAAAAATACGGTGTTATGAACTGACGCAACTTATACATCTATTATGACAACAATCCTCAAGTAGCTTGTTCCATCTCATTTCAAACAAGATTTTGTGTTAATGAACAGGAAGCTATCCTTGGTGTCACACTGACTATCCCATTCATATACAATTGGGGGGAGGGGGTCTGATTGCCTGCTTTTTTAAGAAGTTAAGCTAAGAACAATATTGGATAATATGCCTGTACAGACAAGACAACACATATGGTTATCAACCAGAAGGTGCTCCAGCACATTTCTGACTAAGAGTACGACAATGGCTGTACAACAATTTTCCAGCTATGCGGATTGGAAGAGGTGGTCCTGTTCCTTGGCCAGTGTAGCACCACTATCTGACGCCACTGGACTTCTTTCTCTGGGGATTCCTCAAAGAGCAAGTGCACAGAGAAGAGCTCATTGCAACAATTCATACAGCGGCAGGAGCAACACATCAGCAGGGATTTGGTAACTTGCAGCGAGAGGTCAGGTGCTGTGCTGAAGCTTGTATTTGAGAGAGAGGGGGACATTTCGAGCATGTGCTCCAATAGGGCCATGTCAAACCAAGGACAATGGCACATATTAATGTAATTATTACAGGAATTAACAGAACAAAATTAAATCATCAATTGCATGATAAATGCGTTAATTGACATTGGCATGGAATGAACAAGAAAGTAGCCATTCCGGAGTTACATATAACAGAAAAAGGGTGACAAATATGGAAAAATTGATTAACATTTTTTGCTGCAAACAAGGTCTTATTTCATCTCACCAAGGACGGACATTACCTTTTGATATCCCCTGTATTAATATCATAAATTATTTTGTAAATATGGCTACATGCTGAACATTTACTACTGTTTTTTCTTTAAGGATAGAGATGTGAATTAGTAATTCCTACCCATCATCTTTTACTCATTACAATAATAGAAACTTTTCTAAAGAATAGGAGTTGTCAAGGAAAAACTTTTTCAGTTTCTTTTCAAATTTCACTTTGCTGTCTCTCAGACAGTTCACACCACTGAGTAAGTGATCAAAAAGTTTGTTTGCAACATGGTTCAAAAATGGCTCTGAGCACTATGGGACTTAACTTCTGAGGTCATCAGTCCACTACAACTTCGAACTACTTAAACCTAACTAACCTAAGGACATCACACACATCCATGCCCGAGGCAGGATTCGAACCTGCAACCGTAGCGGTCGCGCAGTTCCAGACTGTAGCGCCTAGACCGCACGGCCACCCCGGCCGGCTTTTGCAACATGGAGCATGCCTTTTTGTACTGCAGATGAACTTAATGCGGAGTAATGAACATTTTTCTCTGGTATTGTAATTATGTGCATCATTGTTCCTTCTGAATAACAGTGGATTATTTACAACAAACTTGAAACTTCCTGGCAGATTAAAACTGTGTGCCCGACCGAGACTCGAACTCGGGACCTTTGCCTTTTGTGGGCAAGTGCTCTACCATCTGAACTACCGAAGCACGACTCACGCCCGGTCCTCACAGCTTTACTTCTGCCAGTATCTCGTCTCCTACCTTCCAAACTTCATTAAAATTGTGAAGCAGTAGACAAAATGTCCATCTCATTAAACAGATATCCATAAGTAAGTCCATCATCAGTAAGCAACACATATTACTATTAAAGAGCATTTTTGTGCAATGAAAACTTTCTTCCATAAAGATGAGTTTCCACAGGACATTCCATATGACATCATGGAATGAAAGTATACAAAATATGTCGACTTACTGATTTGTCTGTCTCTCCCCAAGATCTGCAATGATTATAAATGCAAATGTGGCTGAACCAAGTAGTTTTAGGAGTTCCAAAATGTACTTTGCCCACTTTGAATTCTCATCAATACAGACACCTAAGAATTTCAATTTTTTTTACCCTATTTGTTATTTCCCCACCATGTGTTACACTTCCTATTACTGTAGTAGCTCTAGGTGTGCAGAATTGAATATGTTCTGTCTTTTTACAACTGAGGGCGAGATGATTTGCAGAAATTATTTGCACTGGTGGTAAGGTTAAAGCACATCGTGCATGGTAGAATGGCACTATCCAACTCGTGCTGAGGCAACTGTGGTGCACCACAGGCCATAAATGACAGGAGTGAACGACAGCTGCGGACATGTGTACGGGCAAATAGATGTGCAACTGTTGAGCAACTGACCACCCAGATGAACCAAGGGGTTAACAGTAGTGTCTTCTCAATGACCATTCAGTGAATGTTGCTGTGCATGTGCCTCTGCAACAGGTGCCTGATTCATGCAACCATGCTGACTGCTGTTCATCAGTGGCAAATACTGGAATTTGCACACCAATACTGCAACTGGGCATTCACTCAGTGGCGAGAGGTGGCCTTTCCAGATGAGTCGCATTTTATGCTCCATTGGACAGATGGCCATTAGTGGGTATGGCACAAAACCTATGAAAGAAAACATCCTACAACAATTGTTGGAAGGGTCCAGGCCAGAGGAGATAGCATTATATTTTGGGAAATGTTTTTGTTGCATTTCATGAGTGATCTTGTCATTCTGGAAGGCACAATGAATCAACAGAAGTATGCGTCTGTCCTTGAGGCCATGCCCACCGTTAGATGCAGTTCATTCTTCCTCGACATGATGGCATCTGCCAGGAGGAAAATGCAACATGTCACAAAACTCTTAGAGTAAGTTCATTATTTGAATAGTGCAGGATGAGTTTTCCGTACTGCCCTGCCCATCAAACTCCCCAGATTTAAACATATTCAAGAATCTGTGGCACCACCTTGATCGGGCTGTTTGTGCCACGGATCCTCAATCAAGAAACCCAGCGCAGCTGGGCACAGTACTAGAGTAGCATGGCTCAACATCCCTGTGGGTACCTCTCAAACCTGATTAACTCTCTCCCTGCACATCTCACATTGATCCATGCAGCAAAAAGTGGTTATTCAGGTCTCTGATGGATGGTCACATTAATGTGAATGGACAGTGCAATTCTGCTTGTTGCATACCAGATAGAAGATCATTTACACATATGAGGAACAACAGTGGACTTACGATTGAGACTTCAAGAACCTCATACGTCATTTCTCCACAGTCAGAATAATGTCCCTTTATTACTTTGGTTCAGTTACTAATTACAACTTCCTGCATTTTTTTGGTTATAAATGACATCCTTTCGTTGGCTATCCCATCAATCCTCATTTTATTTAGGAGAATACTGGAGAGGAATTCCGCCTAATTCAAGACACCATTTTGTAGTTCTGTTTTCTCCCAGATATGTTTCAGCCCTTTTTTGTTATCTTCTGTGGGTTGGTTTGTTTATTTTCTTTCAGCAAGCATGCAAATAAGAAAAACTGTAACATACACAACATGATTATTAGGAGAATATTGTGATTCACATAGTCAAATGTCTTAGATAAGTCACAGAAAAAGCCAACCAGTGCTATTTTATTATTTAATGCTTGTAAATAAGGCCTCGAATTGGCGCTGTATTCCTTGTGCAAATGCAGTCACTGTGATGCCACTCCCCTTGCCCACAGTGAACCAAAATGCGACCATCATTTTCAAATAAACATAACCTGGATTCATCCGAAAACACTATCTGATGCCATTCCTGTCCCCACAGTCATCATTCCATACACCATTGCCTTACAGCATGTTTCATGCACATTCGCCAATGGTAGGTGGAGATGTTTTTAAGTGTAGGTGCATTAGTAGGACTAAACAGTAATGCGGTCATTAAAGTTAACACTACTCATGTATACACATCCTGTAAACAGACTTACTCCACATAATTTTGATAAAATAATCATTCAAATGGTCTATGGAACATGTAACTGGCCGGCTAACCAACCAACCAAGTCATAGTTGTCACGTTGGATTTACACAAGTTGCTTATGTCTACCATTTTGACAAAATTGTAGGTCACAGCTGATTCCTGGTATCAAACACTTAAGTATTTTCTTTGGTGGGATCTTATGGCATTCATGAGATAAACACAAGAAAGTGTGTCCACAATTCAGCTGAATAACCCTTTTATATTATTTTTTGCTTTACAGAGAACTGATCCCAGGACACTCCAAAACATCTGAAGTAAAGGCCTGCCAATAACTAAAAAGTTTAAAGGAAATGACATACAAAAAGGTGATGTATAATTTATCCATTGTTATGTAAGTAAACATGTGGATGTCTGTATTTTTTTTTAAAGAAATGTTGAAGAATAACTGGATACAAAAACAGTAGCATTAACAGCCATAAAAGATAATAGTTGTTAATGTGACCCACATGAAAACTGGATTTCACAAGGACACATAACTCACATGCTTCAAATTCCATAGCAGACTTTTGCAGCATATACATCTTTATATTAAATTATGTTTCTTAAAAAAATTTTGACAGTATATTTGTGGTATCATCATTCTAATTACGCAGTTAATTCATGTGTTTGTCATGTTAAACTTGAAAATTCTCACCCTCTGAATTACAAGCAGCTGTTCAACTGCACTACCATTAAATATGTCAGAGGGGGGGAGGGACATCTCACTTCCCAAGTGAACCATTATGTATCACCTGTGTCTCATTGGAATCAACGGGACTGTTAAGTCTTTTTGTACCATATTTAGCTACTCCAGATTATATGTAATGTAATGGAAATGTGCTTATAGTTGTGTATATATTAATTAGTTATCCTAAAGTGACAAAGGACAACTACTGATTGACATCAATCACAGAAACCATGCAGCAGCAGTCCACAGCATTCCATATCTGTGTATGGTTTGATACGAAAAGGTAACACTCCAGGTATTGTAATATAACATAGTGTACCAATGCTACAATATGAAGACATGGCAGAAGTCAACAGAGGCACTGTAAGGAGCTGAAGTCAAAATACATCTAAAACAACAAAATATCAGCTGGTTCGTATTTTCTGCAACCTATCCAAGGCATTTGACTGTGTGAATCACAATATTCTCCTATATAAATTGGAGTTTCATAGGACTGATGGGATAGCCAACCAACGGATAATGTCATATCTAACCAAAATACTGTGGAAAGTTTTACTTGAAAGGTCCATTGTGTTGGGATCAAGGATCTACTTCAAACTTTGTACACCTTTAGTAGGTTGTTAAAACAACATAATGAGCAAGCAGTATGGTGCACTACTGTGGCAATTCTGAGAAAATCGGAAGAGAAGTATTATGCGTTTTTTATGATACAGATGTAGCTGTGCGAAGGTGCAACTGTAAGAAGTCACTGTGATCAAGCGGTTAGCATTCGCGCCTTGCAAGAAAGTCATGGGCGCGGCAATGGTTCGAATCCAACTAACACTTACTTTTTAATCTATTTCTTTTTTTCATCACTGGTAACATAATTTAATTTATATGACATTCTGGAGGTAATGTAATGGAAAAACTACCATGTGCATTTTCATACAATTGTAACGAATATCTTATGTTATTTGACCATTTACTACTTGTAATTAAATTTTGAAGGACAAGGGACAGGCTTGGAAACCCCAAGTCAAACCTCGATAAATAATGATGCAATCAGTAACATGTAAATCACAAAGCGTCAGACCACAAGAGTAATGTACAATTACTCATCAGATGTGCTCTCAACATCAGATACTGCAGGTTGGTATTTGTCATTCAGACATGGAAAACATAAACTGAAACTTGATGCAAATATTTCATGTAAATACATGTTTCTTTCCATTACATTACCTCTCAAATGTCATATAAATTAAATAATATGACCAGTGATGAAAAAAATAATGATTAAAAAATAAGTATTAGCAGAATTCGAAGTGTTGTCATGCCCACAGCCTTCTTATGGAGCATGAACACTAACCATCTGACCATAATGACTTCTTGCGATCAAAACCTTCACACAGTTACATCTATGTCATAATAAACGCATAAAATTTCTCTTTCCATTTTCTCAAACTTGCCAGAGTAGTGCACCTTACTACTTGCACATTATGTTGTTATAATGACCTATTACAGGTGTACAAAGATTGAAGTGAATCTGTGATCTCAACATTGCGGCCTCCTTTTGTTAGTAATTCAACCATTGTAGTAAGGGTACATTATTCTGATGGGGCAGAAATAAAGTATAGGGTTCCCCAAGGCTCCAAATAAGTCCCGTATAAAATGCACGTTTGGACATCAGCTTCTTTTTTATTTGAAACCAAAATCAACTGGTTTCAGTCACAGATCATCTTCGTGGGTTAGGGTTACAACAGTTTAGGTCACATCATCAAACCTGTCATTACTTAAATAATGGCCACGTCTCATATTTAAAGCATACCATGAATTCCAGTATAACACACAGGACTTTTAGAGGTAAATACACTAATAACATGCGTAAACATGAACAGAAGTACTGCTCTGTTTATTACGTTATTAGTATGTTTGCATTTCAAAGTCCTGTGTGTTGTACTGGAATTAATGGCATGCTCTACATGTGAGATGTGGCCATTATTTAAGCAATGACACACGTGATGATGTGCCTTAAACTGTTTTAACCCTAATCTGCGAAGATGATCTGTGACTGAAACTGGTCGATATTTGGCTTTTAAATAAAAAAAACCAGCTGATGGTCTCACATGCATTTTATACATTACTTGATGGTTGTTAGTAGTCACCTTCCAAAAATGTCCAATATAAGCCCGCTGTTGTTCCTCATCCATGTAAACAATCCTCCGTTTACATTAGATTAGGTTTCGTTCCACAGACCCAAAAAAAAAAGAGATGATTCTTGTGGGTGTGGAACATAAAGTACAACATAAAAATATAAAACATTTGAATATAATAGTTACAACCCCGATCATTTGTCAGGAGATAGTCAAAATAGGTTAAAACAATGCAGTAAATTGGAACAGCTAATATTTACAGAATTAACACACAGTCAGAATGAAACACTGTTTTACACTATTAATAAATTTATCATATATAGAATATCCAATCTTGACTGTTGTGACCAAGTGTTGTCAAAACTGAAATCTACCTGATATTTTTACTTAAGCTGGTTTAATAGTCTCTGTTAAGATATTGATCTACGGTGTAGGATGAGTTGCCTATCAAAAAGTCTTTCAAACTCTGTTTAAACTGTGCTTTATCTGAAACCAAGTTTTTAATGGTTGCTGGCAATTTATTGAAAATGTGTGTTCCTGAATACTGGACCCCTTTTTGGACCAAGGTAAGTGATTTTACATCTTTATGTAGATTGTTCTTATTCCTAGTATCGATACTATGTATTGAGCTATTGGTTGGAAATAGAGATGTATTACTTGCAACAAATTTCATTAAGGAATAAATATACTGAGAAGCAGTGGTTAGAATATGAAGTTCATAAAACAGGTTTCTACAAGATGTTCTTGAATTTACACCAAAAATGATTCTTATCACACGCTTTTGCACCGTAAAAACTTTTGCTTGGTTTGATGAGTTGCCCCAGAATATGATCCTATATGACATAACAGAATGAAAGTACGCAAAGTACACAAGTTTTTTATATTTGTATCTCCTACATCTGACATAATTCTCATGGCAAATACAGACTTGTTTAGGTGCTTAAGCAATTCTGTGGTATGCCCTTCCCAACTGAATTTATTACGGAGTTGTAATCCCAGAAATTTAACACTGTCAACCTCTTCGATCTGCATGTCTTCATATGTTATACTCATGATGGAAGGATATCTCTTAGACATTCTGAATTGCATATAGTGGGTCTTCTCAAACTTTAATGACAGTGAATTAGCTTTAAACTGCTTATTAATGTCAGTGAAAACTTGATTAGCAGCTATTTCTAAATCTGTACTTGACTTGCTACTTGTTGCAATGCTTATATCATCTGCAAACAAAACAAACTTAGCATCTGACAATGTAATAGATGAGAGGTTATTAATGTGCACAATAAAAATCAATGGATCCACGATGGAACCTTGAGGAACACATGTAATTAATTCCCAGTCAGATGAAGACTAACTGCTTACTGCACAGGTATTTCGCAATGACACCCTTTGTTTCCTGTTAGATAGATAAGACACAAACCATTTCGCAGCACTGCTGGTGACACCATAATATTCCAATTTACTTAAGAGAATGCTATGGTTCATGCAGTCAAAGGTTTTTGACAGTTCACAGAAAATGCCAGTAGCCTCTAATTTATTATCTAATGAATTAAGTAAATTCTCACTGTAAGTGTAAATAGCTTTCTCTGTATCAGAACCCTTCACAAATCATAACTTGGACAGTATATTATTTGCAATCAGATGCTTAAGGAGATGCTTGAACACAACCTTTTCAAATATTTTTGAGAAAGCCGGCAAAAGTGAAATTGGTCGCTAGTTTGATGGTATCTCTTTATCCGCCTTCTTGTAAAGAGGCTCAACTTCGGCATATTTTAGCCAGTCTGGAAATGTTGTGCTGATAAGAGATTGATTACACAAATAACTTAAGAAAGAACTAAACTCGCATGAGCACTCTTTGATTAACTTTGTTGATATGTTAGCATACCCACTGGAATACTTAGATTTTAAGGATTTTATGATGGATGCTCCTACTTTGGGAGATGCGTGTGTCATTTCCATTTTACTGAAGTTATTTTTAAAGACCGGTCTCAGATACTCCATTGCACTGTTCACCAAACCAGGTAACCCCAAGCTGTCAGTAACAGAAATGAAGTACTTGTTTAATAGGCTTGCAACACTACATGTACTTCTTACCAAAGTCAACAAGCAGAATTAGTACTTTCTGCAGGTGACACTAGTATTGTGATCAATCCAAGTACACAGACAAAAACAAAAGGAATGGTAAACAATGTTCTTAAAAGTGTTATTGGCTGGTATTCTGGGAATTGTCTCCCCATCAATTTTAAACAGACACAGCATATTCAGATCTGCACATCTACGATACAAATACTACACTAACGATAAGTGTAACACATGGTGAGGAAATATGAAACAGGGCGGAAAATTAGAAATTCTTAGGCATTCATATTGATGAGAATTTAAAGTGGAAAAAGTTAATTTTGAAACTCCTAAAACCACTTAGTTCAGCCACATTTTCACTTAAAATCATTCCAAACCTTGGGGAAAGACAAATCAGTAAGTTGACATATCTTGTAAAGTTTCATTTCATAATGTCATAGCGAATAACATTCTGTGGTAACTCATCTTTAAGAAAGAAAGTTTTAATTTCTTAAAAATGTTCTTTAATAATAATATGTCGTGCTTACTGACTATCATCTTATAGACATCTGTTAAACAAATTGGTCATTTTGAATAATGCTTCTGTTGTGGCGTAACAAGCTAGTCACGCCACACTGAGGAGGAAGCCGAAAGGCACGCGTACACACACGCCGACTGGCGTCAAGTCTGGAACAGGATACGTATTGAATACTATAAAGAAAATACGTATCTTTGGAATATACTTAACTTTTCATCAATCCTTGTGATACATCTCTCTTGACTATACAAATGAGACTCGTAAGATACATGCACTGTGACAATTGGCGCCTTGCTAAGTCGTAGCCATTAACTTAGCTGAAGGCTATTCTAACTGTCTCTCGGCAAATGAGAGCAAAGGCTTCGTCCGTATAGTCGCTAGCAACGTCGTCGTACAACTGGGGCGAGTTCTCGTACGTCTCTGGAGACCTGCCGTGTGGTGGCACTCGGTCTGCGATCACACAGTGGCGACACGCGGGTCCGACATGTACTAATGGACCGCGGCCGATTTAAGCTACCACCTAGCAAGTGTGGTGTCTGGCAGTGACACCACAGCTTCACAATTTATTTCCTCATAAAGTGTTTTGTAAATAATCTATTGCTGTCCAGAAAGAACAATGATAGATGTAATTACAATACTAGAAGAAAAAATAATGTTTATTACCCCACATTAAGGTTGTCCATAGAACATAATGAGGTGTGCAATGTTGCAACCAAAATTTTTGATCACTTACACAGTGATATAAAATGTCTTACAGACAGCACAGTAAAAGCTGAAAATAAACTGATAAAGTCTCTCCCTGACAACTCCTCCTATTCTGCAGAAGAATTTCTACTGCTGTAATGTGTACAGGGTAGTTGGTAGGAATTACTAACTCACATCTGTACGTCCCTCTGTCTCCTTTTTCTAATTAAAAAATGAAGAAACAACCACTTGTAAATTATGAGCATTTAGACATATTTACAAAATTATTTGTAATGTCAATATAACATTACTTATGCTACATCATTATGATTTATCATGAAAATGATACATGAAATAAGAAACCTACTAACTAGGTAAATTCTTATTTTGCAAGCAGCCCTATAGTACATTGCTGAGGGTATCTGGCACTAGTATTATGTATGATCCACCCACATGTCAGATCAGGATGCTACACTCTGGCACACTTTGTCTAACATTTCCAAACAAGCATGTTTCTTCTACACACCCCATGTATACTGTACTAAAACTTGTGTTCAATGAGGAACGGGAGTGAGAACTTTGGCAAAGGGTCGAAAGTACCATAAACCTTATCTTACTGCCAGTGGTTCTCATTTCCTAGACCTCTATACATCCACAGCAGTGACTGTACAGATGCAGAGTAGCTGAAAGTGAAATGAAGTGATATGATGCATTTAACCTTCTTAGCATATACACTCCTGGAAATGGAAAAAAGAACACATTGACACCGGTGTGTCAGACCCACCATACTTGCTCCGGACACTGCGAGAGGGCTGTACAAGCAATGATCACACGCACGGCACAGCGGACACACCAGGAACCGCGGTGTTGGCCGTCGAATGGCGCTAGCTGCGCAGCATTTGTGAACCGCCGCCGTCAGTGTCAGCCAGTTTGCCGTAGCATACGGAGCTCCATCGCAGTCTTTAACACTGGTAGCATGCCGCAACAGCGTGGACGTGAACCGTATGTGCAGTTGACGGACTTTGAGTGAGGGCGTATAGTGGGCATGCGGGAGGCCGGGTGGACGTACCGCCGAATTGCTCAACACGTGGCGCGTGAGGTCTCCACAGTACATCGATGTTGTCGCCAGTGGTCGGCGGAAGGTGCACATGCCCGTCGACCTGGGACCGGACCGCAGCGACGCACGGATGCACGCCAAGACCGTAGGATCCTACACAGTGCCGTAGGGGACCGCACCGCCACTTCCCAGCAAATTAGGGACACTGTTGCTCCTGGGGTATCGGCGAGGACCATTCGCAACCGTCTCCATGAAGCTGGGCTACGGTCCCGCACACCGTTAGGCCGTCTTCCGCTCACGCCCCAACATCGTGCAGCCCGCCTCCAGTGGTGTCGCGACAGGCGTGAATGGAGGGACGAATGGAGACGTGTCGTCTTCAGCGATGAGAGTCGCTTCTGCCTTGGTGCCAATGATGGTCGTATGCGTGTTTGGCGCCGTGCAGGTGAGCGCCACAATCAGGACTGCATACGACCGAGGCACACAGGGCCAACACCCGGCATCATGCTGTGGGGAGCGATCTCCTACACTGGCCGTACACCACTGGTGATCGTCGAGGGGACACTGAATAGTGCACGGTACATCCAAACCGTCATCGAACCCATCATTCTACCATTCCTAGACCGGCAAGGGAACTTGCTGTTCCAACAGGACAATGCACGTCCGCATGTATCCCGTGCCACCCAACGTGCTCTAGAAGGTGTAAGTCAACTACCATGGCCAGCAAGATCTCCGGATCTGTCCCCCATTGAGCATGTTTGGGACTGGATGAAGCGTCGTCTCACGCGGTCTGCACGTCCAGCACGAACGCTGGTCCAACTGAGGCGCCAGGTGGAAATGGCATGGCAAGCCGTTCCACAGGACTACATCCAGCATCTCTACGATCGTCTCCATGGGAGAATAGCAGCCTGCATTGCTGCGAAAGGTGGATATACACTGTACTAGTGCCGACATTGTGCATGCTCTGTTGCCTGTGTCTATGTGCCTGTGGTTCTGTCAGTGTGATCATGTGATGTATCTGACCCCAGGAATGTGTCAATAAAGTTTCCCCTTCCTGGGACAATGAATTCACGGTGTTCTTATTTCAATTTCCAGGAGTGTACATAATGAAATTTCACTTCCATAACCGCTATAAACATGAAGTCAATCTGCATAAAAGTATACCTGCTGAATTCTTCCATGTGTGAAATGTTTAATAACATCCTTTATGTTTACAGCCTGCAGACAAAATTCTGCTATAAACCATACGTTTATAGTTCATTCCATGAACCTGTTCCTAGTCTTTCATTTGACTCCTGTCACTTCCGTATCACAAATACTGTACCCCAATTAAAATTATTCTGTGACAGACATCTTTTAGTGGTGGGGAGCAATGTTGCTGTTATGCAGCCAGACATGCCTCACAAGGTGCTGCATGTAACCTACAAAACAGGCAATACAGCGAGCATGTGGTACTCAAGAAAGAATTACGATTGGATGATAGTTTGGTGGTTGTCCCCTACCAATTGACTCTGTAAAACATCAATCACAATGTATATGTATATTTCTAATCTGAAATACATTTAGGAATCTGTCATCCCCCCTTCTCTTTATGTATATCTAAATACTAAGCATAATGCATGATAATGATGTTCTTCTCTATTTCATTTCCCATGTGTGCATCGTCCAGTCATATTATTAGATCCAAGAGGCACACTGTGCATATAGCGGATGAAATGAGGCGTGTCTCAACATTTGATTCTGCATCCAATAATTACGATGTTTATTGCGCACTAAAGTATAAATTTATCCCAGTTGGAGGGAGGAAAGTAGCTGCATACTGAGTGTGAGAGTGCAGGGTTTTTGAAGCACTGAAATTTTTAAATCTTCACAGCAAATGGTCAAGGGAGAAAATTATTGTGCCACAAAGTCATGTTATTAAAGACAAAGAGCACATGCAAAGATTAGTGAGAGTTGACTGGTGAACAATATTTCATAGAATATTGTTTAACCTAGTGCTTCAACAGCCATTACCTCTGAATTGTGTCAATGCCCATTAGGGTTCATCAACAAGTTGCGCAATAACCTCAACAACAGAAAGTCAGGGGAATTTGTTTACCTGATGATTCCTTGTTTGTATGAACAGTGCGTTAACGGTGGCTGCATAATGCCACACTGATGGTTAGATATGTACAATACAGCCTGATGATGCACAGCAACATCATACTTCTAGGTACTCTCTTGGTCCCTTGACATCAACAGCAAGTAAACTTAACTGATTATGGTAACTCTCCATCCCTGGATGTGCCATGCACTTCTACTGTCTTCCCTAGTGGTATGACATATCGCATAGTGGTAATGCTGTACTACAAAATTATCGAAGCGTGGTTGGTATAACATTAGTGGAAGTTCAATGTGCTTCAATGGCATCCAAATTCCATGAGTCTTACCATTATGAAGTTCCTCTGGCATCACTTCACAACAAACGCAACTTCTTAAACAGTTTAACAAAATTTTAAGTGTCTTGTAGTTTACCTGGTGTCAAGGCATTACAAATTGAGCTACCGTGTTCCAATTCTTGTTTATGTTCCTGATTACCTCTCAATGTCTCCACTACAGGGTGAGAGGTTATCTTCACTCATTCCATTAGTTTAGTTATAACAAGTATCAGACATCATTATGGCAAGTTTCATTAATGTGGCACAGTGTCTATTTTGGGACATGGTTTAATTATGAAATACACAACTCAGCTTGTTATGCTACTGAATGGGGTTTGTTTACTACTACTTTTCAGAAGTGTTACAGGTGGAAAATACAATAGCTGTGTGTATGATGGAGGGAAAATAAGGTTTAATCTACAGTTTAATTTTCTACACATTCTGTGGATCATATTTGTGACAACCCAGCATGATGTGCATAGTGTCAACAGCTTTACAAAGAAGATTCATTTTCTCTGTGATAACATGGCTACATGCTGGACATTTACATAACTGGATCTTTTTTAAAATCATCTGCAACAAAATTCTATCAACATAAACCAACATGTTATCTAGTACCATGCTGATCCATAGTGTGTCTGGTGAATAACGAAGAGTTAAGATAGCAACCACTGCTTAATGAGTATTGATTAGTAGCATGTACGGAAATTGGCAAGAAATGGGTGCTTGATTGCATCTAGGAGAAGTGGTAAGAGTTAAAAGGCTTGGAAGCTTAAGACTGTAGCTTCAACTAGCAATAAAAAAATTAAAATAATGTTTGGTGAACAATTTTGGAGCCAAGTTGAAGAAATGCGCACTGTGATTCAGTTGGTTCAATGTTTCACATTTTTATTGCTCATGAAAACCACACATTGCATGTTGAACCACCATACAGCGAGACCTTCAGAGGTGGTGGCCCAGAATGCTGTACACACCAGTACCTCTAATACCCAGTAGCACGTCCTCTAGCATTGATGCATGCGCGTATTCGTCGTGGCATATTATCCACAAGTTCATCAAGGCACTGTTGGTTCAGATTGTTCCACTCCTCACACGGCGATTCGGTGTAGATCCCTCAGAGTCATTGGTGGGTCATGTCGTCCATAAACAGCCGTTTCAATCTACCCCAGGCATGTTGGATAGGGTTCACGTCTGGAGAACATGCTGGCCACTCTAGTCGAGCGATGTCATCGTCCTGAAGGAAGTCATTCACAACATGTGCATGATGGGGGTGCAAATTGTTGTCCATGAACACGAATGAATCGCCAATATGATTGCACTATTGGTCGGAAGATCACATTCATGCATCATACAGCTGCTATGGTGCCTACCAAGCCACCAGCAACCTACGTCGGCCCCACATAATGCCACCCCAAAACAGCAGGGAACCTCCACCCTGCTGCACTCGCTGGACAGTGTGTCTAAGGCGTTCAGCCTGATCGGGTTGCCTCCAAACACGTCTCCGATGACTGTCTGGTTGAAGGCATATGTGACACTCATCGGTGAAGAGAACGTAATGCCAATCCTGAGCGGTCCATTTGGCGTGTTGTTGGGCCCACCTGTACCGTGCTGCATGATGTCTTGGTTGCAAAGATGGATCTCGCCATGGATGTTGAGAGTCAAGTTGCACATCATGCAGCCTATTGCGCACAGTTTGAGATGTAGCACAACGTCCTGTGCCTGCACGAAAAGCATTATTCAACATGGTGGCATTGCTGTGAGGGTTCCTCCGAGCCATAATCCGTAGATAGCGGTCATCAACTGCAGAAGCCCTTGGGCGGCCTGAGCAAGGTGCCTGCCTTTCTTTATCTCCTCCATGTCCGAACAACATCGCTTTGATTCACTCCGAGACTCCTGGACACTTCCCTTGTTGAGACCCCTTCCTGGCACAAAGTAACAATGCGGACGCGATTGTACCGCGGAATTGGCTGTCGAGGCATGGTTGAACTACAGACAACAGGGGCAGTGTACCTCCTTCCTGGTGGAATGACTGAAACTGATTGGCTGTCAGACCCCCTCCATCTAAGAGGCGCTGCTCATGCACAGTTGTTTACATCTTTGGGTGGGTTTAGCGACATCTCTGAACAGTCAAAGGGACTGCGTCTGTGATACAATATCCACAGTCAATGTTTATCTTCAGGAGTTCTGGGAATCAGGGTGACGCAAAACTTTTTTTAACGTGTGTATATTCAAATACACCTTTATACAGGGTGTTACAAAAAGGTACGGCTAAACTTTCAGGAAACATTCCTCACACACAAATAAACAAAAGATGTTATGTGGACATGTGTCCCGAAACGCTTAATTTCCATGTTAGAGCTCATTTTAGTTTCGTCAGTATGTACTGTACTTCATCGATTCATTGCCAGTTCGCCCAATTGAAGGAAGGTAATGTTGACTTCGGTGCTTGTGTTGACATACGACTCATTGCTCTACAGTACTAGCATCAAGCACATCAGTACGTAGCATCAACAGGTTAGTGTTCATCACGAACATGCTTTTGCAGTCAGTGCAATGTTTACTAATGCGGAGTTGGCAGATGCCCATTTGATGTATGGATTAGCACGAGGCAATAGCCATGGTGCGGTACGTTTGTATCGAGACAGATTTCCAGAACGAAGGTGTCCCGACAGGAAGACGTTCGAAGCAATTGATCAGCGTCTTAGGGAGCACGGAACATTCCAGCCTATGACTCGCGACTGGGAAGACCTAGAACGACGAGGACACCTGCAATGAACGAGGCGATTCTTCGTGCAGTTGATGATAACGCTAATGTCAGCATCAGAGAAGTTGCTGCTGTACAAGGTAACGTTGACCACGTCACTGTATGGAGGGTGCTATGGGAGAACCAGTTGTTTCCGTACCATGTACAATGTGTGCAGGTACTATCAGCAGCTGATTGGCGTCCACGGGTACACTTCTGCGAATGGTTCAACCAACAATGTGTCAATCCTCATTTCAGTGAAAATGTTCTCTTTACGGATGAGGCTTCATTCCAACGTGATCAAATTGTAAATTTTCACAATCAACATGTGTAGGCTGACGAGAATCCGCACGAAATTGTGCAATCACATCATCAACACAGATTTTCTGTGAACGTTTGGGCAGGCATTTTTGGTGATGTCTTGATTGGGCCCTATGTTCTTCCACCTACACTCAATGGAGCACGTTATCATGATTTCATATGGGATACTCTACCTGTGCTGCTAGAACATGTGCCTTTACAAGTACGACACAACATGTGGTTTATGCACGATGGAGCTCCCGCACATTTCAGTTGAAGTGTTCGTACGCTTCTCAACAACAGATTCGGTGATCGATGGATTGCTGGAGGCGGACCAATTCCATGGCCTCCACACTCTCCTGACCTCAACCCTCTTGGCTTTCATTTATGGGGGCATTTGAAAGCTCTTGTCTACGCAACCCCGGTACCAAATGTAGGGACTCTTCGTGCTCGTATTGTGGACAGCTGTGATACAATACGCCATTCTCCAGGGCTGCATCAGATCATTAGGGATTCCATGCGACGGAGGGTGGATGCATGTATCCTCGCTAACGGATAACATTTTGAACATTTCCTGTAACAAAGTATTTGAAGTCACTCTGGTATGTTCTGTTGCTGTGTGTTTCTATTCCATGATTAATGTGATTTGAAGAGAAGTAATAAAATGAGCTTTAACATGGAAAGTAAGCATTTCCAGACACATGTCCACATAACATATTTTCTTTGTTTGTGTGTGAGGAATGTTTCCTGAAAGTTTGGCCGTACCTTTTTGTAACACCCTGTATATTTGAGCTATTTATTTTCACTGTATTTTGATAGCATTTCCTATATCATGATCAAATGATCCTTGGATTAATATGTACCTCCAAAAATTTGGAAGATTCCACCCTAGGCACATTGTACTATATTAATTGTTTGTATTAATCAATTTGTTGTACAGAACTGTACTCCCACCAACCACTCTTCCCCTGCTCCCATTCTCTCAAAAGCATGGGGGAATCCATTTGAAGAGAACCACTCGATATTCCCTTGAAAATTTTACTAACAAGTTCTTCTGTTGCTGTTTCTCTACCAAAATTTATTATAATACATATTGAGGCAAATGAGATACCCCACAACTGTACCATGTGGAACTACATTCATTATTTCCCCCCACCCGTCAAAGCATTATGTTTTTTTCAAAGTTTTTGTCATTTATCATCAAAACCAGTTGCTTGTAATGCCACAAGATCTGTAAAATGTAAGCATATCTACATTAGTACTTAAATCTTCACAGTAAAATGATTTGGACTGATCACAACACCAGTTCATAGTTTCTCATCTGTGGTTGGCAATATCTGGTAAATAAATGCGCAAATGCACTTTCAGTCTAGCAACTCTTCTGGAATTACTTCTACTTAAGTGTGAAACTGGATAATAATTATTTAGATCTTCTTTGTCACATTTCTTACAAACATGTCCAGCAATGGCATTTCTATTGCATATGGTGTAATCTTTTTGATTGGTGACAAAAGAAAAGTTTGAGTCTACAGTAATCTCAGGAAAGTATTGGGAAGGAATGCAACAAGAGAACAGAATATTACTCAGTAAAAGATGTACCATGCTGTGAAAATTTAATTGAGGAAGGACTAAATATTGCATTAGAAAATTTTCAGTCCCACATGAATTGACAGATGAATACAAAGTAGGATTGTGAAGTATTCATAATATATAGCTATGAGATGAATATATAAATGTAATTAGGATTAGACGAAGCCACATCACTGCACATGCTCTATCTTATTGCAATAATTTCAGTAAGAATAAATTTGTGGTAAATGAATTTCACAAAATGCTTCAACCTTATGCAATGTGCATCTTTGGAATGGAAACCAGTAATAGATTTACTGTTATAAAAAATAACCATTTTTACCTTCAAAGTAGTCCAAGATCCTCATGTGAAATTAAGCTTCTCCAAGTACCAGTGAAACTGTCTTATAACAACATCAGAGACAGTGCTTCATAGTCAACAGAGCCAACACAAATTAAAGAGCAACAGGCTGGTCAACACAACATTCAAGAAAAGTCCACAACAAAGATTGCATAGCAATAGCAACAGCATAATGTAAACAAATGGCCACATAAAGGAGATTGAAGTAGGTGAATTTTAACCATAAACAACAAATGAAATGCACAGGTTAAACAAAACTAAATTAAAGTGGGGCCATGAAAATGGGCACCAGTAAATACTATCAGCGCAACATGGGGAAATGTAGTGATAATGGCAAATATAAAAACATAGCACACATGAACTGGAATTACCATTTCATTGTACCTCCAAAATATGATAGCAATTGTGTCAAAACTGGTGGAAAGGAAAGACACTACAGAATAAAATTATCATGTAATCTGGACTGTGACATAAGCAACTAAAAAAATTCTGTTCACTGAAAGTGTTTAACAGACAAATGATTTCACTCAAAATTTACATGTAAGCCACCACTAAACAGGTACACACACTTTCCAACATGTTTTGTTTATCAGATAAATTGTTTTTATGTGGGGGTGAGGGATGGGTGGAACAGCATCAAAAATTCTGGTTTAGTCATGAATCCCACCGAACTTATGCACATTTCTATAAAACAAAAGACATGGATATTCACTGGGCGGATTAGAACCAGGACCAGCACACCTACCCATTCCCAAAGTGAGCGCTTTAAGGTGTGAACAACAACAGATGGCCCAAAGCTCATGGATAGACAAGTTTGATGAAGAATAGTTAATGAATAATCAGAAAGTAGGTCAAAAGGTGGACAACACAAAGACCTTTTCTTTTAGTTTGCACTAAACAATTTAACTTATTTCCTTCAATGGTTACTCCATAAATTATCAATGGAGAATGCCTCACACATTATGATGAATGCCATGGGCTTAGTTTGCTGGCATGGCTGTACATAAAGTTTGGGAAAGTGGAACTCTCTGTGTGTGTGTGTGGGGGGGGGGGGGGGGGGGCAACATGCACGCTACCCTGCCAGGTATCAAGGGCAAGCTGCAAACTCATATAGTGGTTCCACCATATACTTACCAAGGCACTGCTGGCCAACACTGACAAAAAAAAAATAGCAATAGTGTATCAAGCACGAACACCCCAGAGACTGAATTGGCAAGCTCCCCAGGTCAATGGAGGCGTCGTATCCCACCTGTTGGCTTTGACCCATGACGTAAGGGTGTTGTGTTGTGTGACGTCATGACGGTGCGGAGTTTAGTTTCAGTGTGTTGCGTTTGTAGATGTCGTCTTGTTGCGGTTGGTGTAGTGCTCTGGTGCTGTGTGTATGGTGTGTGTGTTCATATGGGTGTCGGTGCTTGAAGTGTGCATTTATCGGTCGTGACTGTTATAGGAAAATGGAAATTAGTTTCAGTGAGTTACGGATTAAGTTTCCATTGCGGTGTCGTTTGATGTCAGTGGGTTGATGTTTGTCGTGCAGTAAGTCATTTAATTCAATTTTCGGTTTCTTTTGTTAGGTATGGATATGACTTCTAAGTTTAATAGCGCGCAGGCTGAAATGGGGGACGACATGTTGTCCGTCATTTAAGTTTCTGCAACTTTTCGAGCTTGTAACAGAGATAGTGAAATGTGGTGTATGCAAGTAGAATATGCGAGTTGGGGGTTAGTGTGTAGCGCTGGAACTTTTTTATGGTAAGTAGTCATTTTTTTGGATCTATTGTACACGTGTAATGATGTTAGGTGGGGTTTTTATGTGTTGTTGGGTCAGTGTTATTTACTGCATGTGTTGGTGGTTGATGTTTTGGTATTGGCACTTGTGGTTGATTTATGTACCTTAGGGGAAGTACGCTATTTTAATTTTTCTGGTGTCGTCAGTTGTATTTGAGCTGTAGAGGTCATGGGAAGTAACTGATTCCAATTTGTCGTCGTAACTCTGTGTGTTTTGGTACCATGAGCTGTTGTTGACCTATATACATCAAGGGAAGTGTTCGATTCAAATGTGTCATGGCTGTGTGTGTTTTGGTATCGTGAGTTGTTTTTGACATATATAGGTCAAGGGAAGTGTCCGATTCCAATGTGTCATCGTAGCTGTGTGTGTTTTGGTATCGTGAGCTGCTGTTGAACTATATAGGACAGGGGAAGCATCCGATTCCAATTTTGGTTTTTTAGATGTTGGTTTTGTGGTATCGATAGTTGCGGTGTGATTATAATTTTTGGAGTAGTTGGTTTTTATTTTGTGGTATTGACAACTGCGGTTGAGCTATGTAGGTGAAGGAAAGTGACTGATTCCTGTTGACACTGTAAGTGTAGCAGAACTACGGGATTTAGTGGTGTTTTTATGTCGTCATTTTTTGTGGTTTGGGATTTTGGTGTGTTTATATTTAGTTTGTCCCCATCCAAAAAACCCCAATTTCCCATGCTGGTCCCATTAGTTTGATTATATTTTGGAGAGAGATGTGTTTGTTGGTTTTGTATGTATTTTCGTGTTTATTGTCATTTACGTAATGACGTCATAGGCGCCATATTGGAGACGTTGACAATGGTCGTTTCCGCCATATTGGTGACATCATGGGTCAAAGCAGACGGGTGGAATTGGACACTTCTGTAATCCCAGCTCCACCTGTCATCTCAAGGTGTCAAGTCTTGTCACACTGTCAAATCACTGTATCATGGCCAGTTCTACACAACAGATCTGATCATCTGCTCTGATAAAGATGGCAATGAACAGAGTGAAAGTGTTTTTAAATGCAAACAACAACAGAACCAACACCATAGGGCAATTCCTCCATCTCATGGCTTGGCAAATATATTTAAAAAATTAAGAACTAGGACCAGTGGCTCACACCTCTCACAAAAAAGGAAACATATGCAATGGAGTGGACACCATAATTATGAAGCAGTCCAAAGGTAGACATCATAGCTGGGGATAGAGTTGCTGTAAAATCAAGAAAACTGGGTAAAGTTCTTGGAACAGAGGGCCCATACAGCCAAAACAACCTTAGCAATTAAATGTATTGTCACAAACAACAATATATATAACTTGAAACTAAGTCCATAGATTTTCACAGAAAGTTCAAAATAAAAACTCAGAAAGTGTAGTTAAAGTAACTGTATTCCCTTTAGAGAATCTTACACTAAATGGTTTGTAATTGCAAGGAAAACTACAATCTTTTGGCTGAATACTTAAGAACATACTTACACAAGATCCATCAGAGGAGGATTTGGACAATGGGTCCACTACTGCCCACCATGGGAGAAGTTAGTCAAATCACAAAACAAGGCTACAACTAAGCTATGGAAGCACTGTGATGGGACAACATGGTGATAAAGTCCATTAAAATTATTCAGAAATTTGAAAACCAGAACATTTACCAGCTGACTGTACCTAAGCCATAATCCATCCCCATCACAGATAGCATTTAATATGACAAACAATAATGAGCATCTCTATTCCCTCATTACCGAATAAGATCCAAAGGCCTTGCTAATGAGGAGAAAAACCAACTGAATTTTTTTTTTGGAATATCAGAGGTGCTTCATGAATAGATTAGCTGAGTCTTGAAACAATACTACTTTACAAAATTGTTAAGGCTTTCGTGGCCACTTGTTGACAAACTGCCTATTGGCTTCTGTCTCGGGTTCTTCGGCCGAAGAACCCGAGACAGAAGCCAATAGGCAGTTTGTCAATACTACTTTACTCTGGAAACATAAGCAGCTGTTGACTTTAGAATGGCTTACAATTATGTGGAGCAACAAACTCTTAGTCAAAACATTCAGCAATTACGAGTAGACAACACACCACTCAAAATCATTATATACACTCCAAAGTAAAAGTTAACACACAGAACTATGATTCTTTTGAGACTCAAAACACGGCTCAGACAAGGTGATGGGCTTTCACCATTTCAATTGCGTTTATGAAAAAGTGGCGACAAACAGGAAATGTGAACTAGTCAGAGGAATTTATCTGAATCGTAAGAAAGGGGATTTATGGGCAACATAGCACTAACTGTACACTAGCTCTGTGAATAGAAAGAACCTAATTCAGTGAAAAAAAAGCCCTCCCTATGCCACTTAATAAATTGGAACTATGAACTGACACAAAATACCAAAAAGTACATGTATCTTCTGAAATGTAGCTGAACACCATATAACAGACATCCACCCTAGAGCCTTGTATGCCATGGAAAGCATCACTGAACAGAACTGAGGAACACTGATGACATTACAATTCATAGGTGGGTAAGTTTGTCCACTTTCTAGTAAAACAAAGACCTCTGTACAACCTAGCTAACAGAAACTGTAAAGGATATAAAGGAGATGGGGAGGAGGGGTCAACATATTTTTAGTAACAGGGAGATTTCATGCATGCATACTTTTTAGAAACTACCAATGAAGAAAGCAACAGCACCAGAAGAAATGTGAAAATACTGTGCAAAAATCAAAGATCAGTGCTTGAATAGACTTTGTACTCAGTTAAGATACCACGGGGGGAAAACAAAAGAAAGGGAGGAAAAAAACTTTGCAGACTATAGCGAGATACAAATGTTTATGCTATATACAATCTAGCAGTGGCTTTAAGAGCATTAAGCACACTTCACATTAACACAAAGTAAGAAGGGAAAAACTTGAATATACCATTATTGCAAGGAAAAGGTGGAAGAGCAAAAATAAAGTATTGTCATCATAAAGTAGAAGGGGAAATGAGTAACCACAAATAATAGCCAGGTTGCCCAATAATTGTATTATAAAAGATAAAGTTTTTATGAAGAACATTAATTTAATATATTCCTCAAATCTGAGGATAAAGCAGAGGGTGGGAAGTGCACATATATCTAAACAGTTGTAACGAGGAAACTATTCCAAGGTAAAGGGACAATTCCTTAGCTGTACATTGTGCAGTAGCTGCAACAGAGAGAACATTCCATGGGAAATGTATCAGTGTCAGTTGTGATAACTCAGCATCAGCTTTTCAACCAGTCATTTACTATAAAATTCATCAAGTTGACAGATGAAAACTGCCTGTAATAACTGCCAAAACTTGAGTAGTTTCATGTGTTGCACAACATACTTATGCATGCCAAATAACTTTTACTCAGTCATCATATAGCTACACACAAATTTCCATACACAGCGTTTGCACATGACAGTAACATGCTAGAATTCGGTAGAAGTTTCTTTATATTATTATTAATTACAGCAAAAAGTCAATAAATGCCTTACAACAACTTATGACAGGTAAAATAGGAAACTTATTAATTGTACCATTGTGAAAAAATTGTTGACTAACGGATGAAATAACAGCCACAATAATCGGCTCACTACTTAAATGTTTTATACTTTTTTGGCAGACAAAACGAGATAATGAAAATATTACTGGAAAATGAAGACTGACAGGGCATGACCTTTGTTGAAAATAGAGATCTAGATACTTCTGCTCAAATATTTTCAACATGTGGCAGAGTTGTTGCAAACTTTCCTGCATTAACAACAAAAGACAGTTCATAGATAGAACTGCAGACTTGTATACCATATCAAGCTTTACAAGACAATGGCGAAGATATTTAGTGCAGGTCAATAAAACATTTTTTTTTTTTTTTGAAAATATTAAGCACAAATATAATACAACCACACCAAATTTTAACGATGATATATTGTTTTAAATGTAACGGTTATGTTGGAGAGCGGGAGCTTAAGACATAAACGCAATTCTCTTTTATAGCTCCTAAGCATAAATTTATGAATAGTATCACAACTGTTCATAACTACAGGCCACCAGGAAGTGAAAGATTCTTGTAACAACTATATTATAACGCAATAAGTATGTCGCACTCCAACTCGGCAATCGTCTATATCGGTCACTCGTGCTTCACATAAACCGCCGCCGCCCCCCCCCCCCCCCCCCAACAACAACAAGGCAAGGAATACGTCACACCAACTGCCCGCCGCCCTACAGCCAGTCTATTCGTAGGTCGCACTCAAACCCGCCAGTCATCTATCGGCCACTTCGTGCTTCACATCAACCGCCCCCGCCCCCCCCCCCCCTCTCTCTCTCTCTCACTAGCCAAATACGCGGAAGCAAACAGCGTATTTCGCACGTAAACGGTAACCAAGGCAACTACGCCTTCAGCTGAGATGATATCCATTTCATGATGAAATGCGTACTCTCCTGTCACCATGTAATAACCGATGGGAACGAAAATTTTTATGTATGGCGTGATAATACTAATGTGAGCAATTATGTTTCACTCGAAAATGACAGGGAAGAGAAATTCGGATATCCAGTAACACAAGAAATGTTGGTCTGCTGAATGTCCAATTGTGATGCGCTTCGTAGCTTCATAATTTAAAAGCGGCTAACAAGTGGTGTTAATTCTTCGTAAAGCTGGAGAAGCAGTGTTTATATATTTAAATAATACTTAGTGAATACTTGGCAATGAGCATTTTCTTTCACTATAACACAACACTGGGGCATTTGGATAACGTTACAAAATTTCTTACACATCAATAGACACCTGCACACATCATAATCCTAGCATCTTCAATATACATATAGGTATAAAGTATCGCATACAGGATGAGTAGAACACATACCATCGTATTTTTCCATTACCATTTACGTGCGATTTGTCTCACACTCCACTCTAATTTGTCACATAGAACCATTAACTATTTATATTTATCTATTTTTTTCAGGGTACTACCCTATTTTGAGTTTCTCTAACGAATTTAAAACATACACATCCATCAATCAAGGACCACTACAAAACTGCGTCAAGGTATCCAAAGAATACAAAACGAAAGAATACTCGTTAAATTCTATTCTCTTGGGAACTTCACGAACACAAAGTCCACAAAAGGGTAGCTCATGAGACAGAACCCAAACACTCGGAAAAATGACCTAAGGCCACCGACACACATGGTGACAACAATGTTTACTGTTACCCAGAATCTCAGACGAAGCGACAGACAAAACGTCTGATTGTCATGTTGCCCCATTATTAAAGAGATATCGCAAGCATTGTTTATGAAAGAGCTGAACTGTTTACGGTTAAGTATATTATTGAGCACGAAAACAATTAGCATGTTGTGAATGTCTGTATTTACACATGACTACATTATACATTAGGAATTACTTCGGCGCTAGTACAGGCACGTATAAACGTCAGTGAATGACAAAGTGACGCAACGAATCCTGTCGCATTCATACGGAGCAGGCAACCTACTAATTTTCTAATAATCATTTCTGTCTATCCTTTAACTGTTTCACGAAATGATGTTGGACGGGTCAAATACGTTCCTGTGCATGACAAGCACGCAACGTGCGCATACGAACTACTTCACTACGTGAATTTGTCTTACTTTTAACACACACTTACACAGGAAGATATAATGCCTCAGTTCAACATTACTTTCCGCAGAAAACGTCCCTACTCTTTCCTTGCTACGTTATCTCCAGCAAATTGCTCTGCATATGAATGTTCGTGAAACAGATTACCTATGGAAACAATGACAGAAACATTCTCACGTAAATGCGCACAAATTGCTCTGTGTTACATTTACTTTTGGGTCCAAAATCAAATGGCTAACAACTATGTCATTTATGCAACACAAACAAATTACTAAAGGAACTGTATATAAGAAAAACGATATAGGGTATTTTAAATTTTCGTTTGACTCTCAGTGTATTATCTACTATAGAACATTTTGCGAAGTATGAGGTCATCAAAGGTGTTGCCATCAATTGGTAATTAAGGTACCATAAATCATGGCAATTTATCCGAAACATTACGATATAACATGAATCCAAATATTCCTGGTAGTTGAGGGCTTGCCATTTACAGAGAAGTAATAGAAGAAGACACAAAGTTTGTAGAATTTAACGTCCTGCCAACTACAACGCCGTTAGAAATGGAATATAAGTTTGGATAGTGCGATGATGAGGAAGGAAATTGGCAGTGTCTGTTTCGAAGGCACACACCTTGATCAATTTAAGCAAACCGCATAAAACGTATGTCACAACGGCTGTTTGGGTGTTTAATCTGCACTCCTTTATAATACGAGTCCAGTGTGCTAACCAGCAAGCCACATCACTTAATAACAATAGGAGAATATCATCGCTCTACTGGTATTTATATGACATAGCTGAAACTTCTCTCGCACTTTGTGGTCAGCGAGCCTGGAATAACAATTTCTCTGCTATACATCAGGGCACTGCTGAACAAAAGGGCCAACAATGGTATAGGTCCAAGCTAACTGTAAGAGCACATCTCTCGTTGATAACGGAGACAGTGTGGGTTGACGATGCAATCGACTGCGAAATTTTGGACTGTTCGTTTCGTTACTTCATAGCTATTGGCGAAATAAAAACAACATTCTAACGACTAGCTCAATAAGTAATAGCAGAACGCTTATTCAACAACAACATAGTACAAAAATTAATTGCCTACTACCTGCTGACCATCTGCTGACATCTCAATATTAGAAAATAACTATGTTTTAAGGAAATTGAGCAAAACGCAGCATTATGGTAATTAAATGAGCTAAGATGTCTGCTGGTAGTATTTAACAGTTATTCAAGTGGTGTATCTAAACATGATAAACGCAAAGAAATGTACTGCGTAAGTAAAAATATAGGTGTAGAAGACTGCAAGTATTGTGCTATTTGTGACTTAAGAGCAAAAGAGAAGACAAAATGCGGAAAAGCTTTGAGGAATTAAATTCGAGTATAGACATGGCCGATGTTTGAATGATGAAATCGAGTGATGTGCTCATTAAAAACCGAAATGAAGAAATCATTGAAAAAATTTCGCGTTTGGAATCTATCACAGCTACGTTCTATGATAAAACATGCGATCTACAGAAAGAACTTTATCCTGAAAACAGAATTGCCAGTACTGTAACAAAATAGAAAAAATCGTATTGCTACGTAAATAGTTCAACAAAAACCCAAGAGAGCACCAAGAGTAGTCCAGAAATGTATAAGTTCTGAAAATAAATATATGAAAAACAGGCAAAAAAGTTCATCTTTCAAAAAACTTATCAGACAGAATCGGTGGCGGTGTTGAAAATGACGATAAAAGAAGCACATCTACAACCAATACATTTTACAGAAAATTCTGAATACAGATTACTGCTTGTGTAAGAAACATGCTAACAAGGGTATAATGTGTTTAAATTGCGGAAGCATATATCACTTCTACATCCGAAGCGAAAAGTGTGGTTTTGCATAAAATCTGATGAGCTGGGCCAAAACAGAAGGAAAAGGTCCACAAAGACATAATTATTACAGTGATTTTAGAAGAGGTACGTACATTAAAATATAAATATTACCAATACAAGCACCCAAACAGTAACTGCAACAGTGAATCGTATAGCAGCCTATAAGATAAAAAATTGGAAAGTCTATTGGTTTCATCCTTTAACAGAACCTAAGTGCACAATGATCAAAATCTGTTATCAGGTTTACCTCCATGGGGTGGGTGCACGCAACGACTGTGGTTATATTGGGTTAGATAGAGCAGCAATCAGTCGTGGAATTAAGTTGCTTTAATATGACATTTATAGTCACAACGCAGATCAGATTTCGACCTGTGTCAAGTCATTATCAATGCTGTGTGGAATTGTAGCAGTTGTTCATGCTCAAGTGAATTCTTACACAGTTCAACCATTACCATGGTCAATGCAGTGCGGAATTGTAACAGTTGTTCGTGCTCAAGTGAATGCTTACACAGTTAAACCATTACAATGGTCACTGCAGTGCGGAATTGTAGCAGTTGTTCCTGCTCAAGTGAATGCTTACACAGTTCAACCATGGTAATGGACAGTATTGGCAGCAGCAATATCATCATCACAATCACCTGCAGCAGCAAAAGAATCATCACTGGATCCAAATGAGGAATGTCACAGTCAAAATCCAGCAGCTGATATGTCACCATCCATATTACGGACATATGAAGAATCATCTGAGGCTACACCAGAGACTTCAGTGGTTACAACAACAACATCAGTATCAACAACAATTGGAGCACTGACAAAACTAGCAGCATGTGCACCATCTCCAGTAAAAACAACAATTCCGCACTGCATTGATAATGACCTGACACAGGTCGAAATCTGATCAGCGTTGTGACTATAAATGTCATATTAAAGCAACTTAATTCCACGACTGATTGCTGCTCTATCTAACCCAAAAATCTGTTAGTTAACCAATGAGAACAATCTTCAAAACAGCGCGGGACGAAAACTGCAAGTACCGTAAGTAAAATGTTAGTGTTATCAGATAGCGACAAGTGTGGACTTGCTGAAATTATTGATCAGACAACACAGTTGAAATCAACCAGTGTTGTGAAACCAAGTGCCCTATTTTCAGAAGTAAGGAAGCCAGTACAATCTGCAGGCTGTGTCGGTCTAAACGAAAATGATATGTTGCTTTGAAAGGGTGGTTGAATGACAAATTTGAAAATGGATCTCAAATGGCTGCATGGTATTTGGAAAGTTGCCAGAGCCAACTCACACATAGAAATGTCATTTTTTGCAATATACCACATAGGTACAACGTAACACACTGGTCCTGTGTAGACAAAGAAATCATAATGGCTAATAAGCGTTGCTCAGATATTTGCAGTTATTTGAGAAATCTCCGGATCATTGACTCCATTTCCATTACATACCACACATATCTTGCACCTTAACAGACTGAGTACGCAACTGTTAGCCAAATAAGTTGCCAATATTGTTACAATACTAAAAGTAGCTATACCAAGGACAGTATTGGCAGCAACAATATCATCTTCACAATCACCTGCAGCAGCAAAAGAATCATCATTGGATCCAAATGAGGAATGTCACAGTCAAAATCCTGCAGTTGATATGTCACCATCCATATTACGGACATATGAAGAATAATCTGAGGCTACACCAGAGACTTCAGTGGCTACAACAACAACATCAGTATCAACAACAATTGGAGCACTGACAATACTAGCAGCATGTGCACCATCTCCAGTAAAAACAACAACAATGCCTGAAGCACAAACAACAGTGACAGAAGAAGTACTAACAGCAGCTGTTACAGTAACAGTAACAGCAGTACCATTAGAAGGAGGGAAGAGAGCTAAGGTTGAAGAAACAGTGTCTAGTGTTGTGGGTTAGTGGAAACCTTTGCCTCATCTCTGTCTAAATGATTTTTAGTCGAAGGCAGCTCTAGGAAGAAGGCCATAAGATAAGTAACGGTAGTGTGAAATATTTTATAGCTTCTCAACAAAATATTCAGTTTAAAAGGAATAACAGTTTTCATCTAAAAATTTGCTATCTGAACATTCAACGAGTAAACGATAAACAATTTACTGCAAATACTGTTGGATTCGAGAATAACTTTTGATATTCTTTGCTTGTGTGAAAATTGGGCTACTCAGAGCGAACTTACAGTTGTTAAATTTGATAAGAATAACACAGCTAACAGTTATCGCAGAAAACTCCATGTAAAATGTGGTGTGGATTCTTTGTTGACTGGTCACTCAGTTCCTCTGTTATTAAATTGGATCTAAGATTTTGGTGTGAAGAACAGAACTTTCAAGCTGCTGGTACAGACATTGGCAGTTTTAAATTAGTAATAATATCATTTTACAGATCACCTAAGGGTATTATCAGCAAATTGTTTTAGAAAAACTGATGATATTGTCAGATGAATTTGCAGAGACTAAACGGATACATTATGACACTCCAATAGGTGAAGATCTGAATGGCAATTTTGAAATAACAGCACATAAACATAGTGTCACAGAACTGAAAAATCTGCTAAGGCAGTGCAATTATTAAAGTATTCCTGGATAAAACTAAACTTCTTTTATCAATGTATGTATCTAATTGTGCACCTAACTATTGTGCTATATGCTACTATTCATATGTAACTGAAGTACTGCTATTTAATAGTTTCAGTAAAATCGACCATGGTGTTTTGCTAGCTTTTATTTTATCTGAATGTACATATATGATTTTATAATCTAATTAAGCAGAATAATGTTTTTGTTGTGAAGATGTGCTGATAAGAATGACAAGATTTTGTACATGATGTAAATATAAAATATTTTATACAGTTTTGTACTTTGACAAGTCCAATATCATGAATGTGATAATATTGGCGCCAAATAAATAAAATACACTCTATGAATAATAGGCTCACAAGAGATCAAGCCTACCTCGACATTATTTTCTTCGATTTTAAAACTACTGAAGAATCATGTGATGTGAAAGTGTTTCCATTTTCTGATCATAATTCTGTATCTTTAAATGACAGACGTACGTTCCCTGTTGATGAAAGTAATATGACTACTGTTTGGCAACGATATCTTGACGATTTCGCTACTGCTGCCAGAAGCGGAGGAAAGCAGCACTGCTTGAAAGATATTCATTTCTCTCAGAGCAGTGCCAACGTCAAGTAGAGTGACCATATTTTCTTCAGACAAAAGTGGGACTTTCGTACATTTTCTTGGCCAAAAAGTGGGACAATTTTTATTTCTCATTAAATATCACTTTTAATGCTAACATTTCTTCTCCCTCTGCAAATATAGCCTTCACTGATTTGTGTGTTTTTGTGTGTGTGTGTGTGTGTGTACAAAACCAAACAAAAAATGGAAAGTACATTTCAAGTTTTCAGAAATTTACTTATTAAGAAATGTAACATTTGTAACACAGAATGTAGAAAGACATACAGTAACAATCACCACAAAAAAAGTTCTTAGTGAACACAAGGAATTTATGGTTTTGTGGATTCCACACTGCAATCATATTTCTTTGAAGATAAAATTTCATTCAGAACTCAGGGTTGCCTAATGGGTATGAATAGAAGTCAGTGCAACTGTATTTGCTGAAGTTTAAACAGGTCAGTAAAATGCACTTAACGCTCCTCGCTGTAAATCTATTCCTCTCATCTGTCCACTGTGTCGATAGTAAGCTGAAAACTCTTTCAACATTTGCATTGTGGGCAGGGAGTGAAAAGAAGTACTGCACTATATTATGCGATTCTCTGAACTGTTCATTACACTGGCAAGATCTGAAAAACCTACACCATTTTTCATGTGCCATCAACTGATTCCATTGTTCACTGTCTGTTTCCAATTGTTGTTTTACAAATGACTGTTTGTGAACTATTTCATCAAATAAGAGGCTGTCATTTACTCGAATGCCCTTTTCATTTAGCCACATTAAAGTATTTTCAACTACTGACCATTCTGGTGGTTCTGTGAGCATCATCCATGAGAATACAGAAAACTCAGCCATTCCCTGTAACCATGAGGATAAATAGTCCACTGAAGCATCATAAAATGTTGATACTGCTATGTCAAATTTCTTAACAAACTGGCCATCACAATCATTCAGCAGTTTTTTACACTTTGTGGTACAAAATGTTCATGTTTACTTGAATTTAGACTTGTCAAAGCTTTATTTAAGACTGCTAATATTTCATATATGGAATTATTCTGTTTCTCAATGCTCAGAATGGATTGTAGGAAAACACCCATTTGTGAATATACAAAAAGTAAATAACATTCGTTTATAGGATCACTGAAAAAACTCTTTAAGATTGCAGGGCATTTTGAGTTATACTGTGACAAAAAGTAAGATTTCAAAGGTTCATACATTTACAAGATCCTTTCTATGGCTGGCAACAATGAAAGTCACTTTGTTTTGGAAAAGGAAAGTAAATTTTTGTAAGTTACACCAACAAATTCATAGAATTCAGTGAGTTCTGCAACACGAATAGAAAAAATATGAAAATGGTCGTACAACGTCATGACAATGCAGTCAATGTCAACAGGTAAAACATCACAAGCACTTGGAAGTGTGTTATGAACAACATGTGCTGGACAACCTATGCCAACAATGTTAGAGTTTTTAAATTTTTCTTTCAGATGTGTGAAAACATTATTACCCTCTTTCTTCATTTACCCCCCAAAATTACAGTTAGTATTGTCTGCACCAAATGCAACACACTTTGAGACGATACTGAATGACTGTATAACATGAGAAAGATAATTGGAAATTGTTTCGGACTTTTCGTTCTGCAATTCATCAAGATCAAGCAATTTCGTCTGCAGTCTACCCTCACTTACAGAAAAATACTGAACTATCACAGGAAAAATTTTCTGATGCTCATGGTTGCTAGCATCAGTAGATATTGAAAAGTATTTGGCACAGTATACAGCAGCTATTACCTGTTTCTGGGAATGCAGAGCTATAGCATTGTTGATAATTGCTTCACACTTTGTTCTTCCACACGAAACATTTTCTGCAATCTTAGAATCAGGAAAATATTTTTGTTTAGCTGAACACTGCAGTCATTAGAATGATAGCTTTGGTGGTGTTTAACAACATGGAATGACATGATTCCTTCTGCTGCAGCTACGTTTTTCTATTCCTGTGTATTTGAAGTTACAAAATATCTCGGCATTTTTTGCGAGGAACCTGCCGATCGAAGATTCTTCCTGTGGTTCTCTGATTCCATATGATGCTTGAGATCTGCACCACCACCATGAGACACGGATACAGCACAGTTACATACGTTACATTTTGCTGAACAGTCATTGCCTGTAGCAGTGAAGCAAGGAAATTTCCTCTGAAGCTCTTCCGAAAACTTTGATTTTCATTTCAGCATCGCCACGATGTGCTAGCACTTCACGAAACTGATACTGAGTGCTGACAACAATGGCAAGCAAAAGCAAAGAAAATAAGAGTACACGACAGTTATAGTGCTTTAGCTGTGCATTATCAGGGGGTACCAACATACGGAATGTCAGTTTCAAATGATAGTTCATAAGATCGACACTCAGAAAATACTTTAACCACTTTGTAAATGTCTGAAAATAATCCTTGAAAATCGGGACAAATTGCTTGTTTAAAAAAAAGTCGGGACAAATTTTGGACCTCAAAAAACGGAAAAATCGCGATTAATCGGGGCGTATGGTCCCCCCTATACCGAAGGCTTGTGTTCACTAGCGAGTAACTTTTGTATGCCCTTGCATTGTTTCCAATGTTCACATTGGAACTAAACCTTACTCAAGAGTACTTCTTGAAGTCACTATGCCAAGTTTACTTGAGGAACCTGCAGCAAGTACTAGCTGAAGAAGTGCAGTTATTCTTAAAAACCAGAGCATTCGCAAATGTCGTTGCATATTGTTAATGATTAAAAATCGTGACGAAACACAAAAATAAAAAATAGGAAAAATGTTAGAGGAGCACATATGGATGTTACCAAGAAACACTACTCAGTTAATTGAAATCAGAGGAATTTCCTTAGATTAAAAAGCTTTGAGGATGTTGTCTATTGTATAAACAAATATTCCATAACACAAAACAAAAATACGGCACACAATCTCACCAAGAAACTGTGTTTGGAAGCAATATTTACTACTTTTATCACAAATGTAATGCATTTATGTTTACAGTAACATTAAAAATTCAGCTAAAATTTAAATACTTCTGTAGTGCCATTTTATTTTTTCTTCTGGTCAAACAAAGGATTGGTAAACGCATATCGCAGTTCCTTGGCTAGTGATGTCAATTATATATATTTATGGGTCCCAATGGTACATTTGTTTTGGCCCATTTGTCTTTGCATCAGTCTCCTTTCCGACACTGATATTTTCACTCCTGTACTGAACACACAGAACTTTGGTAAGATTGAGAAAACCTTCTGCGAAATGACAAATTCGATAAGTGCTTGCAGTAAGATACAAGAAATTAGAACGAATTTTCACACTGCAGTGGAGTGTGCCTGATTTGAAACACTTCCTGGAAAATTAAAATTGTATGCTGGACTGGGACTCGAATCTAGGAAACTGGTCTGGCACACCGTTTTAATTTGTCAGGAAGTTTCAGACAAGAAACTTTTTCCATGTTAATAAAAGTTGTCTATACAAGATATTACAGTATACAAAATATTAGATGACACTTAATATTTTTTGTGGGGGTTGGGGAAATTACCCACTTACTATCTCCAAAAAATCATGTAATGAGTAGACGGAGTTGCCATTAAGAAGTTCTTTTAATTTTCTTTTAAATGCTATATGGCTATCTGTCAGACTTTTGATGCTATTAGGTAAGTGACCAAAGACTTTTGTGCCAGCATAATTTACCCGCTTCTGAGCCAAAGTTAGATTTAACCTTGTGTAGTGAAGATCATCCTTTCTCCTAGTGTTGTAGCCATGTACACTGCTATTACTTTTGAATTCGTTCAGGTTGTTAATAACAAATTTCATAAGTGAATATATATATTGTGAGGCTACAGTGAAGATCTGTAGCTCTTTAAATAAGTGTCTGGAGGATGATCTTGGATGAGCTCCAGCAATTATTCTGACTACACGCTTTTGTTCAATGAACACTCTTTTACTCAATGATGAGTTACCCCAGAATATGATGCCATACGAAAGCAGAGAATGAAAATAGGCGTGGTAAGCTAATTTACTGAGTTGTATATCGCCAAAATTTGCAATGACCCTAATAGCACAAGTAGCTGATCTCAAACATTTCAGAAGATCCTCAGCATGTTTTTTCCAGTTCAACCCCTCATCAATGCATACACCTAGAAATTTTGAATATTCTACCTTAGCTACCGATTTCTGATCGAAGTCTATATTTATTAATGGTGTCATTCCATTTACTGTGTGGAACTGTATATACCATGTTTTGTCAAAGTTTAATAAGAGCCCATTTGCAGAGAACCATTTAATGATTTTCTGAAAAACATTGTTTACAATTTCACCAGTTAATTCTTGTCTGTTGGGTGTGATAGCTATACTTGTATCATCGGAAAAAAGTACCAGCTTTTGCATCTTCGTGAATATAGAACGGCAAGTCATTAATATATATTAAGAACAGCTGAGGACCCAAGACGAACCTTGCGGCACCCCATTCTTGATTGTTCCCCAGTTTGAAAAATCGCCATTTTTTGCATATTATGAGAACTGCTTATTTCAACTTTCTGCACTCTTCCAGTTAGGTATGATTTAAACGATTTGAGCACTGTCCCATTCATACCACAGTACTTGAGCTTATCAGGAAGTATTCCATGATTTACACAATCAAAAGCCTTTGATAGATCACAAAAAATCACAACAGGTGACTTCCAGTTATTCAGAGCATTTAATATTTCATTAGTGAAAGTATATATAGCATTTTCCGTGAAAAATCCTTCTGGAAACCAAACTGACATTTTGTTAAAACTTATTTTTACAATGCTGTGAAGCTTCTCTACAATACATTACTTTTTCAAGAATTTTGGACAAGGCAATCAGAAGAGAGATTGGACAGTAGTTATTGACATCAGATGTGTCCCCTTTTTTATGCAGTGGTTCAACAATGGCATACTTCAGTTTGTCTGGGAAAATACCCTGCTTCAGAGAGCTATTACATATGTGGCTAAGAATCCCACTTATTTCTTGGTAACAAGCTTTTATTATCCTCCTGGAAATGCCATCGATTCCATGTGAGCTTTTATTCTTGAGAAAGTTTATTATCTTCCTAATTTCAGAAGGATAGGTGGGTGGAATTTCAATTTTATCAAATGGTGTGGGTAAGGCCTCTTTCATTAACTGCCTTGCTTCTTCAAATGAACATTTAGATGCTATTTTCTCTAGAACATTTCAAAAATGATTATTCAAAATGTTTTCGACTACCGGCTTGTTGTTTATCAAGTTTCTATTCGCTCTGATGGTGATGCCGTAATCCTGTACTCTTGGTTGCCCTGTCTCCCTTGTAATAATTTTCCAAATTGTTTTGATTTTGTTATCAGAGGTATTAATCTCAGACATGATGCACATGCTTCTGGACTTTTTAATAACCTTTCTTGATGTAGCGCAGTAATTTTTATAATATTTGGTAGTTTCTGGGTCATTACTCTTTCTTGTTGTTAGATACAGTTCCGTTTTGTGGTTACAAGACAATTTTATTCCTTTAGTAAGCCAAGTTTTTGCATGGTTTCTTATAATTAGATTTAACTACTTTCTTGGGCAAACAGTTTTCAAATTCTCTTACAAGTTGTCATGAAATAAGTTATATTTTAAATTAGCATCGGGTTCCTTCTACACCTCATCCCAGTCTAACTGCTAAAGATTTTCCCTGAAATTTGTAATAGTTGAGTCATTAATTGAACGCACAACTTTGGAGAGTAGTTTTGAATTACTGAATGGAGCTATGTCATATACTGTAAATAGCTGAGCAGCATGATCAGAAAGGCCATTCTCAACAGGACAAGAATTTATGTTTTCAAACTTATCTTGCTCTATAAAAGTGTTATCTATCAATGTGCTACTGTCCTTTACTACCTGAGTAGGAAAATTAATGAGGGATGTCAAATTGAAAGAACCAAGCAAGACTTCCAGGTCATTCTTCATATTACACTCTTTCAGTGAATCAACAGTGAAGTCCCGACAAATAATAATTTGCTTTTCTCTGTCTGACGGATAGCACAACAAGGCATCCAAGTTTTCCAGGAATAAATGAAAGTTTCCTGAAGGGGACCTATATAGTACTACAATTATAAAAGAGCCCCCCTTCAGTTTAAGGTGACAGGCACATGGTTCTATTTGTTGCTCTAGACAAATCTTTTTTGCATCTAAGCTTTTTGCACAGTGATAACTTTTGACATAAATGACAACTCCTCCTCTCACCTTATTCTCTCTACTCATATGTGCAGCTAGTTTATAACCACTGACATTTACCTTTTCCATATCAGACACAATGTGATGCTCAGACAGGCATAGTATATCTATTACATTATGAGATTCAATGTCATCTAAACAAACCAGGCGCTCATCTACTTTATTCTTCAATCCTGGAATATTTTGGTGAAAAATGGTAACATTATTTTTTACTTTACTTTTGTGAGAATTTACTTTTTCCTTTAATTCACCAATATTTTTGTTAAATATGGTAACATTATTATTTACTTTAATGTTGTGAGAATCTTGTGAGTTTTGGACCTCTTTAGCACTGCCTGCCTGAACTTCTCATTGGACACTGATATTAGTCTAAAAAAGAGGTACATCCATGAGTACTGGTGTCCCCCTTATGGATTTCGCTAACAACCCTACCAGTTTACCTTTCCCTTTCCTACTGAGGTGTAGGCCATGCCTTGTGAAATCTCCCCAATCAATAGCCTCGACAGGAACTAATCCAATATCTGACGGAGTGGAAGCCCAACGCAACTGATCCAACTCCATATTTACCCTCCTGACAGAGCGGTTCAACTGGGGCTCATCATGCCGCACAAAAGCAGGCACCAGCCCAACATTGGTATGGGTCGTTGCAGAGGTTATTTTCACCAGATCACACTCAATACTGTAGCCCTGATCCATATCAATATTGTTTCCCACTCCGCCCACTAACATCAATAGTCCTGCTTTGTGAAACCCCTGCACAAGGTACCTATATCCTCTACCACCTGGCTAAGACATGCACTTGGCTTGAAAATGTTTGTGACCTGGTACCTGTCACCTAATTTTTCCTGCAAAATCTGGCCCACACCTCTTCCATGGCTGCTACCTAGCAACAGAACTTTCCTCTTACTTTCTACTTTTTTTTGAAACAGTTGGTTTCCTTGTGAGATTCTGTTGCATCTTAACTACATCTACTTCTACTGGGGCCTCATCCTTACTTAACTGTGGTAGCAAGACAAATCTATTGGTTGTGCCAATTGGGAAACTGTCAGACAGTGTCCTGTTTCTGTGGCCCCTGTTCCCAGCTACCACTTCCCACAGCTGTTAACCCTCCTCCCCCTTAACCTCTTCAGTTCCTCCCTCGCTCTGTCCAAATCAGCCTGAAGGGCTCTAATTTCCTCCTCCTGTTCAGCTATAATCCTATCTCTTGAGCAAAACCTGCAAAAGAATGGAAGAGTCTCGTTTGCTTCCCCAATTCCCACGCCGTTACAATTTCCCCAATGAAACCACCTGTCACAACAGCTGCACAAAACCCCTGAACTAACTTTCCTACTGCAGCACACACACAGTATCCATGGTAGTTTGGAAATTAGTTACAAGATTTACTAAGTGATAACGATAATATATTAAATACAGATGCAAAAGGACACTAAATATGTTTTGGAAACTAATATGTAAGTAAACTATTACCAAACGCACTTAAATTTGTGGTATAACGCTAAAAATGCACGATCAAAAATTAGGCCTAAACAGCCAAATGTAACCAAAACGAACTTTTTGCGATAAGTGGAAGAATACGCAACTAAAAGAAAAACCTTTAATGGCAAGATTGAAGAGCACACTAATGAACGTATTTAATTAGTTAATCTATACCAAATGCACTTAAGATTGCGGTATAACGCTAAGTATGCACACTCAGAAAGTAAGGCAAAGCCGCGAAATATAAACAAATCGAACTTTTAGCGATTACTGAAACAATACGCAAATAAAAGAAAAACCTTTAATGGTGAGCTTGAAAAGCACCCTAATGAACGTATTTAATCAGTTAAACTACAGCAAATGCACTTACAATTCCGGTATAACGCTAAAAATGCACACTTGAAAAATGAGGCCTAAGCAGCAGTAAGTAAACAAACGAAGTTTTTGCGATTACTAGAACACTACGCAAATAAAAGAAAAACTTTAAATGGTGAGCTTGAAGAGTAAACTACAGAACGTATTTAATTAGTTAAAAGTGTTCAACTACAATTAATTACAACCTAAATTACTTATCTTTCATGAGAGCTCTGTCTCTACAGGATGAAGTTGGACAGAATGCCTAAGAAATTTGATTTCAAAATTACTGTGTTAGAGTGATTGCAAGATAGGGAAATAGATTCCTATGAATAATTGAGGAAGGTTGAAATGTTATCTAAAATATAGGAAAAAACTAAACATGAAAGTGTATGTCTTGAAAAAATCACTGAGAGCAGAGGCCAAAAGGAGTCCGTTTACCGCGCTACAACTACGATCTACATTCGCTAGAACTGACATGGGGCAAAATAGAACAGTTTCAGGGGGAACAATGTCACTGATGACATCTCGAAGTAAAGATTGCAGGAAACGTTGCTTTCCTTTCAGTTGTTGCACAGGACTGGCAAGGAAACTGCAGGAAAGTGCAGCAACTGGAGCAAGAGTACTGGATGCAAGAGGGAATAAAGAATGAAGTTATCATCAACACCACGCTCTCAAACGATGATGATGATGATGATATTGAATCAAACGTAAATGACAGTGATCATAAGTGAACATCATTTTGACTTTTCTTTCCGGCATGATTAATTACAAACTGTAAACGTTTCTGCTGAGCTGTGTTTAATAAATGCAATATGCAAACAGACTCGAAAATCAATTTTTGACTTTCGATTCATAGTATCGTAAGTTGTAAATTCATCTACTTTCATTTTTCATTATTTTGGATAAATAAATAATACATAAGTTGTAAGGTAAAACGCTTGAGCATGAATGCCAGCACTGCAGGAAGCAACCGACATTGCCTTCCCCTCACCTCCCTGTCCCTTCGGTAGTCGAAATGGGGGGCATGGGCCATAGTGTCAGCCACTGCGCCAATCGTCAACTTATCGTGAACAAACAGTAGGCCTGTCCCAAAAATTGCCATCACCAGACCTGTCACTGATGAACAGATTATCAGGCTTTGTAAAAGTCTTGCTGACAAAGTTTGGTTTGGACAGTGTTATTGTAACACACAATACACTTTAAGTAACGATTTGTCAGCAAAAGCTAATATTTGATAGGTTTTTAAAGCATTTTTGATATAATTTGATGACAACATCCCCATAAAGAAATGCAAAGTAACTGACAAATGCTTCAAGACCAAGGTCCAAAAGAAACTAAATCGATGGTATGCTATACAGCTGACACATTTGAAAAACCAAATTATGTTGTTGTACAACTCATTTAATAGTCTGAAGTCTGACCATGCCACATTAGCCTATTTTCCATGTAGGAATGAGCATAAAAAAGTTATCGTGGAAGCCCAAAAAGCACACAGTTGCAGCTGTATTGAGAATTCCACCAATAAATACAAATCTGAATAGAAACTAATAAATAGTGTCGCCAAAATGCAAGAAACAAAAAATTACTATGTGTCCCCAAAAACTGAATGAAAAATTGGACTGAATTACACCGCAAATCCTGTTTTTAATTCTGGTCTGGCACAAATGTTGATTGTCATCATTCCATTATACAGCTGGTAGTTGTCCATATTTACAACTGCGAATACATTTCATAAGAGCTGTAGACACTGAAGTGTCTGTTCCTTTGGTTGGTTGGTTGATTTGGGGGAGGAGACCAAACAGTGAGATCATCAGTCCCTTCGGATTAGGGAAGGATGGGGAAAGAAGTTGTAAGTGGAAAGAAGGAGCAATCCTAGCACTTGCCTGAAGTGATTCAGGAAAATCATGGAAAACCTAAACCAGGATGGACAGACACTGGTTTAAACCATCGTCCTCCCAAATGCGAGTCCAGCATGCTAACCACTGTGCCACCTCCCTCGATGTTCCTTCAAATATGCATTTATGGCTGCAGGAACATTGTGTTGTAATTCATAACAACACAGTCACTGCAGTATCATATCTGTCTGTCGACACCAGGCAAGCTACTCTCAAGTAAAATGTCTCCCCTGTATGGTAATACACATAATGTATGTATGAGTACAGGCTGTAACACATGGTTGACGACAATGGAAGTTTGAGTCTGCCCATGGGTCATGCTTGGACAGCCAAATGATAGGATGACCACTCAGGATAAGCGGTAAATCCGGTTTGAGATCTGGTTGGGCACAATTTTTCATTCCTCTAATACAGCTGATGGTTGTGCATATTCGCAACTGTGAATAGATTTCTTGTATTTCATAATGGTTGTAGTTGCTGCAGTGTCTGTTAGATGCATGCATGTGCAAAGGAACTTTTTGTTGAATTTATGTGAGCTCTTTCATGTATTAATTAATGCATATTGCTTCAAAACGTTCCACATACATACAAGCCGTTTACAAATTTCAAGCCACAGCACCTTGTGCCTGTTGAAAATATTAGATTATGGAAATTACTATGTTCAAAATATTGAATCATAAGCTGTCAGTAAACAAGCTCAGTATATGTTTGCTGGCCATAAATGGAACAGGTTAGAATAGAATATTTATACATGTTTACACATGTTTAAATTGTTATATGGCTCCTTGCCCAATTGCTGTGTCTCTGCCAGAGGTGATATACAGCGTTAGACTTCAGAGTTCAGAGGACACCACACTCCAAGAAGCCTCAGCCTGGTATCTTACACAGTAAGGTCAATTGCATCCCAGATCGCGCAAATTTCAGGAAATAATTTATGCTTCCGCTACCAGACATGCAGACAGTCCATTTATTCGCCAATGACTTCGTCTGAAGCCACAGAGAGCACTTAAACATGGGACAATACGATGCATCCAGAAAATAGACCACAGATGCAAATTCAAACGCCATGTGCATTAATTAAGCGGCTGCACGCCGACACTCGGCCACTTATCACTCACAAGAGAATATTCCCAAGTGTCAATAAACATCTTGATGAAGCTTGGTGGGTGTCTACAGGGGACCAAATATCGCAATAAATATTTTTTGTTTGTGTACAGTTTCATATTTAAGTGATAAAACACGCCCCAAACGGTAATTTAGCATATTAGGTTTGGAGGGAATATCTTCGAAACAATGATCCATAAAAAAATGTTTCTCATACAAAAGTTGATATTAAATTAAGGTTCTTGAAAACTGTTGAATAGAATTTTGTAATAATTTGAAATTATGCAAAATATCCCATCAACACTGCTTAAGGTTCAAAACTGAAAACTTTTATTACAACATAAATTATAGAAGCTCTCAAGCTATTTACATCGGTAAGTAATAAAGCTGGTTTATGAAATACCATTTTTGGAAATTAAGCCATACACAGTGAGAAGTATGAGTATTTTCTACATACCTAGTTTAAATATCTACATATTCATTATTAGTCTAGTTATTTATTTTGCTTCCATTTGTTTTATGTTTTAAACTGTTATTATAATTTTACTATTTTTAGTCTACCATTTCATGTATGTGTATTTTGCTCATGATACAAAATCATTTCAGTAATGATAATCTGCAAGCAAATGCTTAAAACATAGTATTTTCCTATACCATACAAATAAAATGGACGAAATTTCTTTAGACAATGTACATGACAGAGTATACAATATAAAACAAAATTCAACAGGATTCTGAATGATTGTGGATGATACTCTAAATATCCTGATTTACATCAGGCATATTTCAGTACATTGGTAATCAGTGGGGAAAATAATTGATTATGTACTAATGACTGAAGCTTAACTGTACTGTTTCTCAAGTGGAGATTGACATGAAAATCATTAAACAGTACCATATCTGACAATCTTCTCACAAGATTCTTCCAACATTGAAGGGTGTACATATACGATGTCTGTACCTGTGCCGTCTAGTCTTTTGGGATCACCAGCTGAACAAGTTTCCTGCCCTGATGATCGTCAAAACGATTTTCATTGTTTCATATTTTTCAATCCAAAATGTCCTTGTGACAGCAACGTCATCTGTTCAACAAACATCTGACCACGTCGAAAGATATTTGAAAGATGTTTTATTTCCCAGTGAGGGTGGAACGTCTATATTGTTGTTAGATTCTTAGGACTGCCAGTAAAAGGGACCATATACGTCATCGAGTCCCTGAAGACAAGCAACTTGTTTATCTGGTGATCCCAAAGGACTCAATGGCACAGGTACAGACATGGTACGTATACAGCTTTCGATATTGGAGGAATCTTGTGAGAAGATTTTTCGGACCTAGGTCTGTTGAATGATTTTGATGTCAATCTGCACATGAGAAGCATTGTGGTTAAGCTGCTGTCACTAGTGCACAATCAGTTCTTTTCTCCAATGCCTGCCAATGAACTGAAATGTTTCTGATACAAATTTGGATATTTAAAAGGATACCTACCACAATTTGAAATCCTATTAAATTTTGTTTTATATTGTGTTCACCATCGTGTATATTATATGAAGAAATTTCGTTCATATTATGTGCATGACGTAAGAAAACGTCATGTTTAACCAATTATTTACAGCAACAAAATTTGTGTGTATGAAATGGTAAATTAAAAAAAATTAATGTCGAACATAAAATAACAGTTTAAAATATAAAAAAATATAAGTAAAATAAATAACTAGATTGGTAATGAAGGCTTTTCAAACAAGGTATGTTGAAAAGACTCCTATGGCACAATGTGTCCAGCTTATTTTCCAAATATGTTATTTCAGAAGCCAGCTTTGCTACACGTGGATGTAGGTGGCTTGAAAGCGTCTTTAATTTATGTTGTAACAAAAGTTTTCATTTATTAAAATTAATTAATGGTGGTTGGGTATTTTGCAAAATTTCAGATTATTACAAAATTCGATTATTCATTTTTCAAGAGCATTTATTTTATATGAGAAACATTTTTTACATATCATCATTTTGAAGATCTTCCCTCCAAATCCAATATGCCAAATTACCTTTTGCATTGCGTTATACCCCATAGAAAATTGTGCATAAACAAAAAAAATTCGTGTTGCATTATTTCGTCCCTCTACACATCCACATTCCCTTGTTAGTTCCAGTTTTCTCCACTTGCCCAGAGATTGGAGAGTTCTGAACTGCAGTCATCAGATGCTAATTAGCCACAGTTGTATGACAGTTAATGCCAAGTGTCGAATATTAATTGAAGTGATAGTCAAAGTGTTGACCTGCTAAAGGATTGAACTTATGAAATTTTTAAACTTTAGTCCAAACAGAATTTTAATTAGATTAGTTCATAATCATCTATCGTGTTAGGTTAGATTAGGTTCAGAATTTAGATAAATACCATACCTTCTCACAAAGAAAAAGTTCATTATATTTTGATATACCATTACATTTTTAAAAATAAATGATTGTTCTTCTTTTTCATGTGTTGCTCTAGTCATTCTGCTTTAAACATATTTCCCTGTGATTTAACTGTTGTAAGTGTACTAGTGGACCATTTTCCTATACTCCACGGAATTCTGTATCTGAGGGCTCACTTCATGTCACCTTTATGCTGGTCACCTATGGCACTGGTGAATATAACATTAAGCTATAATTATGTTACAAGAAGGCATTAGCCTAAGTTATTAGTTTAGTAACATGCATTGTTATATGAGTTTTGTTTACAATTCCAGCATAGAACAACACACTGACTCAACATACAACATTAATAGCTTTACTACATATTAGAATTTGTAAATTTATGTTATTACTCCGGAACCAAAGTTCCATTTAATCTATTGTACAATATTAAAGCCTTCACTATAAAATGCCCTACCTTTCATCAATTTTGTTGTTATTTATTTGCATTCATTCAGAGTGAGCATTTTTAGGTAGTTTGTTAAAACATGAGAGACAAATAGTTCATAACTGTTGTGGATCTTTGCTAGTCTGGCACATGGCTTGTCAGTTATATGACCATTTCTTGTGTTATGGTGGGGTATTGACGTCAAAGGTCAAAGCTATCCATCTTTTCCTTAGTGTATACTAGGAAACTATAAATATATATGCTAAGCACAGTCATCAATTACTCATTTCCTTGAGGTAGTGTCAGCCTGACTCCCGTGGTGTTAGCCCCACAATGTATCTGATTGTCTTTTTATGTAATTTTAATACAGTCTTTGATCCAGGTGAGTTCTGCTAAGCCAGTATTCGGCATGTCAGATAGGAATTGAAGGGAGCAAAGTGCATATACAGTGAAATACTTTCAGTAACATAGCTTCTCGCCTTACACAGTAGGTAAATTACACATGAGAGTCTGGTGCATAATGTATCTGTTTGTATAATCCAAGTGCGAATATGGAAGCCGAGAAATTTCTCTGACTTAGTTTCCTACTTTGTGGCATTTAAATTAAATACATTTTTCTGCTTTGTTGCTATTTAAGAGTAACGCATTAATATGAAATGTGGGGGTACACCTATCTATTGCTCCTGCAACATTTGGTTGTAACTCATCCAGTCTGGTAGTCAGCACAATACTGTGCTGTCTTCTGCATACAGCACTGCTTCGTAAGGCAGTATGGACGGCAGATCATTTACATAAATAGTACACAGAATGGGTCTGAAAATTGAGCCCTGAGGCACACCTTTGGCAATAGGTAAAGAATCTGATTGTTTGAAGGCTTGTTACTTAGACAATAACAGTTTCCTATTTCTTAAGTATGACTGCAGTATGAGGAGGGAATATGCCCCTATTTCATAGTACCATAGCTTAATTATCAGGACTTAAGATACTATATTGATGGCTTTCCTTGGATCCAGCAGAGTCAAGCAGGTTATTGACTTATTCTGAAAACAGTCATATCCTTCTGTTATAATGTTTCAATTGCTTCCACAGTGGCAGAGAGTGCAGATATAATGACATACTGTGCAGGACAGATTAGATTATTTTATTCACAATATAATTTTACGTGCTGTTGTGTACAGTACTCTGTTATTTCACAAATTATTGGGATAAGTAAAACGGGTTGATAATTATCTGATGATGCTGTATTACCTTTCTCATAGACAGGCTTGCTTACAGATACTTTTAGACAATCTAGGTAGACACCCTAACTTAATAGTTTGTTTATGATTTTTGTTAAAGGCATTATTATCTGTTTTACTGTCTGTTTAATAAAAAGTTAGAAAAGACATAGTGATCTTCATCTCAGGAATTACTGCGTTTAGCTATAGCTTCACTGACTCTATCTAAAACTGTCAGTTTCTCTACTGTGTTAATGGTGCTAGTAGTGCATCTGCCTTGATCCGATCATTATTGAATGTTGTGTTCACATGGAGCTCCCAAAACCAGTTTTCATAAACTGATTTCCTAATATATAAAGACTCCACTGTTTATTATGGAAATGCAGTTCTAGCTGTTGGATTTCCACTTACAAACAAATTTATGCTCTCATTTTTGAAACATGCTTGGGTTGTCAGGTAACATCTTATTTTCAAACAATTTTGGCTAATCTGGATGGCGTGACTTTTTGTCCAGTGACGGAGATATGCTAACTCAATTCATTGAGAAAACGTACCCCTAAACATTATAAGAAGTATTGCAAGCGAAACTTCAATCTAAGCCAGGTAGTTAGAACAGAATAAGTCAATAACCTGCTTGACTCTGCTGGATCCAAGGAAAGCCATCAATACAGTATCCTAAGTCCTGATAATTAAGCTATGCTACTGCTAACTGAGAATGACTTTGTTTACGTCTGATATTTAATTAGAAAGAAACTGCCATTCTGCTAATTCAGAAACCAGAACAAATGGTTTCCAGAGGCCATTTGTGTAAAATTGCAGATGATCGAAAAACTGGAATTTTACAGATCTAACAATACTCTTTCAGACTTTAACATGCAAATGCAACATCGAGAAGTGGTTTCCAAAATCCAGTTTTCATCTTCCAGAAGTTGTGTCTCATGAAAAGTAACAATATTGGTGTTTAAGATAAAACAGCAAATGTGTGTGTCTAATGTGTGAAGAGGAATTGAAATATCGCAATCTTTCTTTTGGCAATTTATTTTTGTTTTGATGACTTCCCATACTGATTTACATTTATTTAAAGAGTTAAGAATATATCTATCATTTTGACTTATATTCTGCTGCCTTGATTGCAGATCTGTAGTGCTTTTACATGACCAAATATTTAGCCTTGTCCAATATAATGTATCACAATATGGGAACATCAAGAGTCTCATATTATTTACTTGCAGTGTGTGTCAGTGTCCTAACTACCTGCCTTAGATTGAAGTTTCGCTTGCAATACTTCTTATACTGTTTAGGGGTATTTTTTCTGATGAATTCAGTTAGCATATTTTTTATCTTTTTTTGTTCACTCATTGGCTTCCACATTATTTGTAAGTGGTTCATTGCAGCTTATTACGCATAATGTAGGTCTAAGTTTGTTTAAATTTTGTTCATTGAAGGATCTGGTCAAGTAAATAGCTTACAGCTGTGCTTTTAACATACAGTTCTACTTTTAAACTTAATGACGATGTAAATGTCAAAAAATAGTAATTCTGCAATTTTCATTCTTGAGAAGATTTCTTGTCTTCTTGTCAAGCCTTTCTACGAATAAATCTTCATTGTGATTGGGGCTGTGATCTACAGAGACAGCGTAGATATGCTGTTTCCAGTTTTAGAAACAGTACAGCTACAGTTTCAGAACTAGGTCCCATAAAAAATTCGCTTACGTCTATAACTTCATAATTCTATGTAAGTGGTTTATGAATGTAGACAGACATACCACCATGGTTCATACCTTTTCTCCAGTAATCTGTCAATAATTCACAGACATTTGGTATACTTAGTTCTAATTCTCCATACAATAACCTGTGTTCATGTAGCATTAGCACACCACAATTTAACTTTTCCAAGTAGTATTGGATTTCAAGACATTTGTCTTTTAAGGACTGTACATAAATATGTATGAATATTAAACCGTTTCAATTGAAAGCTGATATTAATGATTTTATTTCAAAGATGTGAGGATCCATATTGTATATGTCTGTTCAAATTGTGGTGGCATGAGCACATTGCATATCTATGCTGCTTGCCATAACCAGCAGGAATACCATTTGCCATTCCACATCAGTACAGCTGCACGACCATTTGGTCAGTGACAGATGGTATTACTGTAACCCAGGACACTTAAGCAGCGTTGCACAAATAGTGCAAGTCACATCAGGGGAATCCACTCGACAACAAGCTGACACTGTGTAATGTTGCTGCATATACACACGTATATGCATTGGACTAAGAACCGTATAATCACTGTTCACTGACACACTCAGTAGTTCCACTGTTCCGAGGTACAATATAAGGGGAGGGGGGGGGTTCGTCGCCGCAGCTGTCAGTAGGGATTTTTGTCCATCTGTTGCGTGCAATCCCGCCGTCTCTGCCCTCTCATGAAGTTTCTCTTGGTGGCCCGTGTCACGTACATCTCGATTTGGTTCCATGTTTGTGTTGTCAAATTCGTGCGGTATCCTCGTTTGACATGCCAGGTTGATATTCCTGGGCAAGGATGACACTTAATGGCTCTTCTTTGTGCCACCCTTAGCTACCAGCGAACATCGAACTATGATTTACTGTCGCTTGACAGTGGGCATCCGCCAGGAAATGTTGATAGTCGTCGTTGACGCCTGCAAGTTTCTCTGGACAGTACCTGTCAAAAGGCTCCACGCCCCTTTATCCCCTGTCTTCTGTCGTTTCACCACGGCCGTCTCGTCACGGTCGCGTGCGTGTGGTGCGTTGCCAGCAGCTGGATTTCCGCGCGGTGGACCGCTCGGCCATCTAAGGTCATCGCCTCCACGTAGGGTCGCACTGGTGCGGCCAGCCATTAGCTCCGGGCGCAAGGGAAAGTGTTTGTCCCGTACCCTTCTTTTGTTGTGACCATGCTCCCGAAGTGGCCCGGTTGACAGTGTGTCCTTCTGGGAAACCCGCCAGTTTACAACTAGCCCTCCTCCTCGCTGCTCCCGCTGTCACGTAAGAGTTTAGCCGGTTCGTTTTCACGTTCTCAACTGCATTCACAGAAATTGTTCATCATAGTTATGTGATTACCAAATGTCATACATAATAACACTTAGTATTGTCTTTCACAATTTTTAAGAACAAAAGTGAGACTTAATTTTTCTTAAATAAAAAAAGTTAGATGAATCGACAATATAAAAATAAAAGTTAAATGACTTGACAATATAAAAAATAAAAGTGAAATGAATTGACAGTATAAAAATAAAAATTAAATGAACTGACAATATAATACCTAAATCCACATCACTAATGTGGTTCACCTGCGTTTTAAGAAATCAAATGCTACTTATTAGTTCACTAAAATGAATAGGATTATGCCATGTGGAAGTATAGGTCAGGGCAGCATAGGGTTCACATGTTATTTACACACACACACATGCACACCTGTTGTCTATACTACAAACTAACTACCCATAAACGTGTATTACTCAAAATTCTACTTCAATCCACTATTAGTTAATCCAACAAGCTACTTCAGTGCTACTTCAACACAGTGTTTATACCACTACAACATTGTTCTAATTCGTCCTCTTCTTGACGCTCGCAGCACATGTCTTGTCACATGATAAATATGGAGAAACTTTCCTTAAACATACACAGTAAAACGAACAATGGTTATTTGCACGCCAAAACGTTTATACCAGTTGACACACCTGATAAGAGACTCGCAATTATACATTTATCATACTCATATGTTTATACATAAAACAGCAAGACAATTTCATCTAAAATTACGTTATCACAAGAATTAATCACGCAGATGACTCTGAGAAGGGTAAAAATTTTTTTTATCCTACAGGTTATATTACATTTTCTTACCCATTTTGCTCCAATTTCGTTCCTTTCGCTTCTAAATCAGTTATTTCGCTTGTGGTGGTTATTCTGGATTCATTTCTCATGAATGGCAAAATTGTGGTCTCCTCTATTCTGTAAAACAGTTTCATCTTAACATATTGAACTTACAACAGACACAAAAGATCCGAATCCTCCTGTAGTTTAAATGACAAATGTTTTGCTTCATCTTTATTACATTAAACCAAGCTTTCCTTCGGTCCCATAATCAAAATTATTTAATCTTCCTCTACCTTCAAGAGGGAAATTTCGTCAGTACAAATCATATAGGCTGCAGTGCATCCCGCACCAGCGAAAACAGTAAGCTGTAATGCTCACAGCATCAGCAAAACACATAAACGTCGCTTTTCTAGGACAAGTATTAACGCAGAATAATTTTTCAGGCTTTGGCTCAACATCAATCAAGACTACAGAAAGGATCCATATTTCTGTTCCATTCTCCATTTGCTGAAAAACTGCTCGTATTTGACTACCACAATAATATTTCAGGGCCACGTAAATTACACAAACCACAATTCTTCTTTCACCTTGAAGGGAATCAATATATTGACGAAATCCACAGACAGCGCTTTACGTACTCAGCTATAAAGAACAAAAAAGATACATCATCAATATTAACATATTAGCGCAAATTGGGAAGCCATTGGTTAAACAATCGTATTATCGCATCCTGTTTTCAAGATTCCAAACTTACTCATTCCTTTCTCAGAGTTCTCCTATCTTAAAATATTCATACAGCACGCATACTATAGTAAGAGATCCTCATTTATACTGACAGATATAGAATAGTAATAGATAGATAGTAGCACTGAAAGCAGAAAATCGGAAACAAGGCTACTAACAGCTGGGGACATGGGTTTGCCAGACCCATAATACCCACAGATCGGATATTCCCCTGAGTTTTGCATTAATTCAACACAGATCTTGCTTCTCTCAGGAGCGACTCTTTTCAATTTACACAAAAAAACCATAAACAGCATTTCACTCGTTCACATTTGAACCAACCTAAATCCTATTTGCACAAGGAAAGAAAAAAAACTAAAAACATCTCTTCAATCAATCACATAGAAACATCTTTATCATTATTTTTATCTACATATTATTCAAAATGCATATGTCACAAATGTAAACCAATCAATTCACTCTCCTCTCTATACACCCTATGTACTCATTTGCCATGTCACTCATTTGTTCCGATTGGGCGGCTTCTGCGCTGTTCATTTGTCGTTGCCGATTTTGTTCATTTCCATTTGCTGGATTATGTCTTGGGTTAGCCGGCCGAATTTCAACATCATGAGGTGCTCCGCCTACAGTCCTATTCCCACCGTGTTCACCGTAGTATCGATTCTGGTTGCCGCAACTGTTGCGTTCTCGATCCTGTCCACGTCCTCGATCATTTCCGTTGTTCCACCTGTGTTCGCGACTGTTACCCCAGTTTCTATATGGCCGGTCCCGATTATTGTTCCGTTCGCGACGCGACGACCAGTCACGCCGTTGATTAGTACTACGGCCACGACTGCAATCGCGCTGCTGTGCCCCGTAATAACTTTGTGCCTGATTAATCGGGCATTCTCCTGTATTGCATTCCAACTCTTGGAGAAGTGTCTTAAACGTTTCCACGTCCTCTTTGCATCGTCCCACAAGAATGACATGGCACAAGTGCATCGGCAATTTGGTGATGCATGTCCTAATTAGTTCCGCAGGCCCGTATGGGTCGTATAGAAATTGATTTGCCTGCAGCATGTGGTCGAATAGGCGTGCTGGGCTGCCGAAACCAGACTGGTTCAAATTTGGCAGCATAATTATGCCATGCTTGACCCTATCTTGTGCCGCTTCCGACCAATAGGCGGACAGAAAGGCTTGTCGAAACTCCCGAGTGGAGTTGCAGTGACAAGCTGCCGACCTCATGCGAATCGCCGGTTCGCCTTCCAAATAGCCACACATATATTCTATCTTATGTGAACTTGCCCAGTCGGGGGGAAGACAAAACTCAAATTGCTCGAGCCATGCTCGTGGATGTATTCCTTTTTGCGAATTTCGAAATATCTCAAACTTACTCACCGTAAGGAAATGTTTGAAACCAAATCCCCGCATTTCCTCCCGGCGAGGCCCTTGAATGTTTCCATTTTTCTCATGTCTGCCCCTCAAAATACATTCTTCCCTGTCGTCAAAATCTCCCTCGTGGCCGGAGTCCCTCTCTGCACTGTTCGTACGGCTATTTTTAGTGCTATTGGCGAGTTCGGAATCACACGCTATGCGGTTTTCCAGATGCGCCACGTGTTCTTGTAATTCGCCTGTTACAGCATTTGTGCCGCCTGTTCACTTCGAACTGTCCCTTCTGAAATCTAAGAAGCGAACGCACTTCTTCGGTCTCTTCGAGCACTACAGGTGTAGTATTGTTCTCGCTTTCCGTCACCTTCATCGTGCCTACGATGTCCACTAATGCCGCAGTCTTATCATGTATTTGTCTGTTGTCCTCCGCCCCAGTCTGCTTCAATTGTTCTACTTGCTGTTCGAGTGCGTGAATCGCTTGACTGTTGTCCGCTACTGTGTTGCTAACGGACGTGGGACAATGCGTTTCCGCCTCCTGGACCCTCGAGACTACCTGCTGGCATTCCCTTTGGCATTCTTCTCTCAGTGCTTGGAAATTCCTAAGTAGCTGTTCTTCGCGCTCTTTCGATTCCGCATCGCGACTCCGCTTGCCCTGTTCTAAGGCTTGCAGACGATCATCGATTTGTTCAAATGTACGGCCTAATTCTTTCATAATATCACTTTTTATTTCACTTGCAAGATTGTTTATTCTTTTTGAGATATCATCGGACACTCTCTGCATCGACTTGTCGACTTTATTTGTCTGCTGGATTAGTTTTTCGTCTATTTGTTCGCCTAGCTCGCGGATCGATTTTTCAGATTTCTGCATCATTTGTTCGCCTAGCTCGCGGATCGACTTTTCAGATTTCTGCGTCATTTGTTCGCCTAGCTCTCAGATCGATTTTTCGGAAGGAATCTTTTTGTTCTCGGAACGATTTTTCTGATTTCTCTGCGTTTTCTTTATTTTAATGCAATAAGGCTTTTATGAGTTCTGCGCAATCAATTTGGTTAGTTGGAGGCAAATTAATTTCTGGCTCTGCTGTGAGCCCGTTCGTCCTGTTTTTCATTTCCTCTGAAGTATTCACCATTGCATTTTCGGAACCGTCCGACGTGTTAATATTCGAAATCAAATTATCCCCTTGGTCCATGTTGCTTAAGTTGTTGGACCGCCTACTTTTAGCTTGGTTACGAGTCTGCATTAGTTCAATTTATACCCGGTATGCAACACACTAATCAGAATAAATGTATCCCGCAAAAATTACGACAGTCACACGAAAGGTACCCAACTTAGTACGCACTTTTTCACACGCACATCAAATTTATATCTTTGATCGAAGTCAGTGCAATTTACAAGCGAGAAAAAAAACACATGCATATAAAACACACAAAAATAGAAAACAAAACAAGACAAACAACACAACGCCGCTCAACAACGCCATGAATCTTTTGAAAGTCTGCTCAGAAACAACGCAGAAGTTGTTTGAGCACTACAGGGGAAAAAAATTAATATTATACAACGCTCGCAATCTAACGTTTCAGAGATTCCACAGTCTAGCGGAATCACAGAACAGGGTCGCCATGTGTAATGTTGTTGCTTTAATTTACTATGAAAGCGGTGCTGCTAGACAAGACAATAAAAGCGGGTTAAAAGCTGTGAGCTGTCTGGGGAAGTTAACCTTGCATTATTGAGCAACTGTTTCACCAGGTATCCAGTCTAACTTACCAAATTCCCAACCAGACTAACATTAATTATAATCTTTTAATAGTCATACAACAACCGGTGATATATATATATATATATATATATATATATATATATATATATATATATATATATATATATAAAAGAGAATTTAAATAAAAAGAAATAAATCAGTTTATATTTGGAAATTTATTTTAACATTGATCATTGAAATTTCAGCATATTAAAATTGATTCATAACTAAACTGGTGCCTTATTTAGGATTGTGAAAATATGAGTTTGTAATCTTACAGAACACATCAAATATGGAGCCAAGATTGGGAGACCGCATACAACACTGCATTCATAAAATAACACACAAAGAACGTTGAAACATATGCAAGAGGAAATTAACCACTACCAACCGATTCAATTTTCACCCAAAGAAGTTACGTTCGAAGTGCAATCCTGTCCATCATGTAATTACCACACACTGGTATACTAAATTCATACTAACTCTCTGTGAAATCTTCCCGAAAAGAATAGCTGAGGGCTACTTTGATGATTACACCACATGCTTCACGTGGTCAACTTGGTTTACACAAAGAGTGTAACTCCACAATAATTTTGATAATTAAAATAAATTAGATCGAAAAGCAATTTACAAAAGAAAAACCTCAAACTGTTTACTAACGTCTTACTATTAACCTGATGGATCAAACAATTGTATAAGCACGTGGTACTGGTCTCACAAAGTACACCCCTCGTGGGTTGAACATAAAGAAAAGTTGCTATATTGAAAAATATTGTCAAGACGAGACGTTATAATCTCACGCACGTTCGCATTTAAGATTGATGATCTTAGTTAGAGTTACTGATCAACACGTGGTTCCACTTTACTCACAAAGTAGTGACAAAGCAACTACTGGAAGATATTCTGAACTGTACATTCGAATCCCACTGCGTTGCAATTTAAGATAACATTAGATTTTTAGAGCTAAACCTGAAATAAAGGTGATTAAATTTTCAGTTAGACTGAACTTAAGAAATCCATTATCCTACGGACTTGATAGACACGCGCTTAGCCGGAGATCTTACCACTTCAGACGCTCGCCGCGGACAGACTGACCTGCTGGGCTCCTACCGAAGGTGCTTTACAAATACAAACGGAAGTGACCAGGGAGGCAGCTCCCTATACCAACATGACAAGGGACGGACAGGACCATACTAAGGATAGAAAACTCTTTGCTTTTAGAAAGCGTAGCTACCTGTTCCGACGTTGGTCCTACTGTTCTCTAGCAGACAGGCTTGTCTGCTACCATCCAGCATGCAACTAGAAATACATTTGCTTATTCATCCTCTCACACAGAAGGGAAGGGGGATGACAGTATCTTATCAAATACAGTATATAACAGAAAGTGGATGTAGGTTCCGTATGAGACTGTGTGACATGAATTACATATAAACTGTGTTTTAAAGTGTAGTAGTGTGACAGATCGTTCTTGTTTATGTGTAAAAGTAACACATTTCACAGCTCAGTCTCCTCCCAGATAGTCAGAAACACCACAGTAAATTTAGAAGTGGAATTTATGCCGTAAATGACAACAGATTTCAAAAATTAACATGAAAGGAATCCAACAGAGACCTTTCAACTGGCACAAGTAAATACCGCCCTCCTATGCAGGCTGGGGCATCGAATTGGTGAATCAATGAGTCTGTGTCTGCTGCAGTGTGGACTTCCACCATGGGGCCACCATCACTCAACTGCCATCCTGACAGGACCACCTGCCCAGGGTTCACCTACAGCACTATGGGATGAGCGTCAAACTGAGGCCCTGCCAGGCCCCAGTCCAATAGGTGTCCTCCATGAACTGACACATTCCATCTTCCCACCTTGCCTGTGGGCTAGCCAGGCCTTAGGCTCCTCACTAGCAGCTGAACCAGCGCAACATGGCCACTCAGGAATGCTAGTTTCACAAGATCTCCCTGTTGTCGAGCTGAGCTGGGCATAGTGACTGCTGGCTGCGTCTCATTCACATATTATGGACCATGACCATTACTCTCTGCACTCCTGACATGGGCACCAGTCTTCTGTAATAAACTGTGTGTTGTGAGCAGACAGATTGAGCCGGCCGAAGTGGCCGTGCGGTTAAAGGTGCTGCAGTCTGGAACCGCAAGACCGCTACGGTCGCAGGTTCGAATCCTGCCTCGGGCATGGATGTTTGTGATGTCCTTAGGTTAGTTAGGTTTAACTAGTTCTAAGTTCTAGGGGACTAATAACCTCAGCAGTTGAGTCCCATAGTGCTCAGAGCCATTTTGAACAGATTGAGTGGAAAGGTTTAGTGGAATTAAAGTTTTTTTATTTTTCTCTGGATATCTGATACAGTAAACTGAGTTTTACTGTTGAACTGTGGCTGGGCCTGGGATGGTGCTCTGACA